>NC_067405.1:17682011-17982877 GCF_009764475.1 Pristis pectinata
CATCGATAAAAGTTGGTGAGTGTCAGAGGGGACATGCCAAATTCCTTTAGCTTTCTGAGGAAGCTGGTGAGCTTTTTTGGCCATGCGTCTATGTGGTTGGATCAGGACAGGCTATTGGTGATGTTCACTCCAAGGAACTTGAAGCTCTCAATCCTCTCAACCTCAGCACCATTGATGTAGACAGGTGTATGTGGATCATTCCCCTTCCTGAACTCAATGACCAGCTCTTCTGATTTGCTGACATTGAGGGAAAGGTTGTTGTCATGACACCATGTCACTGAGCTCTCTATCTCATTCCTGTCCTCCGACATCGTTATTTGAGATATGGCCCACTACAGTGGTATCATTTGCAAACTTGTAGATGGAGTTAGAGCAGAATCTGGCCACGCAGCTATGAGTATATAGGGAGTAGAGTAGAGGGCTGAGGACGTAGCCTTGTGGGGCATCAGTGTTGAGAATAATCGTGCTGGAGGTGTTGCTGCCTATCCTCACTGATTGAGGTCTGTTAGTCAGAAAGTCAAGGATCCAGTTGCAGAGGGAGGTGTTGAGTCCCAGGTCTTGGAGTCTGGTGATGAGTTTGCGTGGAATTATAGTATTGAAGGCAGAGCTGTAGTCAATAAACAATAGTCTAATGTAGGTGTCTTCCCTGTCCAGATGCTCCAGAGCTGAGTGTAGGGCCAGGGAGATGGTGTCCACTATGGACCTAGTTCGGCAGTAGGCAAATTGCAGTGGGTCGAGATTGTCTGGGAGGCTGGAGTTGATGCATGCCATGACCAACCTCTCAAAGCACTTCATGACGGTGGATGTCAGAGCCACCGGTCAGTAGTCATTAAGGTATGTTACCTTGTCTTCCTTAGGTACTGGGATGATAGTGGTCTCCTTGAAACAGGAGGGAACCTCGTATTGAAGTAGGGAGAGATTAAATATGTCTGCAAATACCCCCGCCAGCTGATCAGCACAATATCTAAGCACACAGCCAGGGACACCATCCGGGCCAGATGCTTTCCTCGGGTTCACTCTCTGGAAGACTGATCTTACTTCCTCGACATATTATCTGACTTTTGCTTATTGTCTGCTGTTCATGCATATTGTCTGCTGTTCATGCATATTTAGCCACATTAGCACAGAAGAAAATGGTTTTGTATTAGAAGAGCTGGGCTCTATTATCAGCCCAACTGAAATTATCATATTGCTTTATAAGAAAGGCTTCCTTAGTAGGTCAGCGTTTGCTAATTAAAATTTTCACTTATTAGCAGTGAGATTCGAGTGCCAAGATTCATAGTACAGCTAATGACAAGGCAAAAATCAGATCCAATACCAGAAGTGGAAATGTTTTGTATTAGAGTTTCTGATTGACACAGAAATTACCACAGCTGAAACTTTGCTAAATGATAAAGGGGCTGTTATGAGTTCCAAGAGCTTCAGAACAAGATAAGTTGTATTATTAAAGCAAAATGGATGGACCTGACAGTGAGAAATTCAAGGCCAATGGACCAGTTCCTGGTTCCTGAGACATGGGGTATTGCTAGGCTGCAGGATTAATGAGGAAAATGTTCTAATAACATCTTTCCTGCTTGAAGTCAGGGGAATTTAACTGTGAATATTACATTAACTCTTTAGTGAGTACTTTAAATAATAAGACCCTTCTGAAAGATCTCTGTGAGGGTAGAGACATAAATTTGGTGTTTGCTCATTGAGTTTCACATTCTGTGAGTGAGGGCAGAATCATTCTTGGTTTTCTAATGATGATTTCAGAACTGAAAGTGATTGGTTCATATGGACATACTGAAAATGTTATAAATGGCACTGCCAATTCTCTAAAATCTTGATCTGATCTAGCTTCCCCTTCAGTTGAGATGTACAATGTAATATTGACCAGTTTTGAATTACTTTTAATGCCAGGTCAATTTTTTTGTTTCTTTACTGGTTATTTGTCTTTCCTTTTTCCTTTCCCCTGCTGCATATGTATTCAGTCTCTCAAGATTTTGGAATTGCTATTGGACCCAATCTATTTTTTATAATGAGCTCTTAGGAGCTTGAATGCTTTGCCTTGAAAGGATGGTGGAATCGGATCGGTTGTAGTTTTCTAAGGTGGATTGGATATTGACTTAAAATGAAGTCATTTACGGGTTAATGGGAAAATAATGTGGAAGTGCACATAACTGAATAGCTCTTTAAAACTTTTTTGAAAAATTAATTTACCAAGTTTCATTGGCATTTGTTGCCCATCCCTATTTGGCCTTGTGAATATACGTGTGGTACACTGCCTTCTGAACTGCTTCGGTCTGACTGTTGAAGGTGATCTCAAAGTTTTGTCAGGGTTTAGACCCAACAATGAGAAAGTAAGAATGACATCCTTCCAAGCCAAGTTCGTGTATGACCTTGAGGTGAACTTGTAGATAATGGCATTCTAATCCCCCTGTTACCCTTATTGTTCTCAATGGTAGTGGTTGTGGGTTTGGGAGGTGCAGTTGAAAAATCATTGGTGTGTAACTGAAATGTATTTTGGTGCTGCAGTGCATTAGCGATGGATGGAGTGAATATATAGGTGGTGCATTTGTTCTGGATGGTATTGACCTTTTAGCATGTCATTGAAACTGTACTCACTCAGGTAAGTGAGAGTATTACATCACACTCCTGAGTTGGTTGAAAGGCTTTGGGGAAATCCGTACTAGCCATAGATATCAACCTGTTGACTAGTTCTTGATGCTAAGTGTTAATGTGGTGTTCCATGAAGTTTCTGGTCAACAGTAACCCTCAGGATGTTGATGGTGAGGGAGCTAGTGATATTATTGCCACTGAATGTTATGTGTAGTTTGACCCTCTATCATTGGAGAGGGTGATTGCGGGGCACATGAGCTATGTGCCACCTATCATCACATGCCTGAAAGTTGTCTGAATTTTATTGCTTACAGACATGGCTTACTTTATTTTCTGAAGTGCTGTGAAGGGAGCTGAACATTATTTGTAATCAAACAGACATCCTCATATCTGATATGATGGAAGGAAGGCCATTGATGAAGCAGTTGAATATGATTGAGTCAAGGACACTGCCCTGAGGAACCCTCTGCAGTGATATCCTGGGATTAAGACCCTGGACTTTTCACCAACCACATGTATTGGTTTATTATTATCACTTGTACCGAGGAACAGTGAAAAACTTGTCTTGCATACCGATTGTATAGGTTAATTCATTACACAGTGCAGTTACATTGAGTTAGTACAGAGTGCATTGATGTAGTTCAGGTAAAAACAATAACAGTACAGATCTTTAAGCAAGGTTTGAATCCAACCAGAGGATTCCCACTAATTTCAGTTTTACCAGGACTCTCTGATGCCATATTCCATCAAATGCGAACTTAAATTCAAGGTCAGTCCCTCTCACCTCGCCCCTGGAATTCAGCTCTTCTGTCAACAGTTGGACAAGGCCTCTAATGAGGTTTGGCGTAATGGTTCTGGCAAAACTCAAACTGACCTTCAGTGATTGGGTTAAAGTTGAATAAGTGCTACTGGAATGCAGTCAAATAACAACCTTTGTCACTTGATGACAATTGCTAACAGACTAATGCAGTGGAAGTTGGTTGGATTCAATTTGCCCTGCATTTTATGGACAGGTCACATTGTATTGTTGGACAGATGTCAGTGGTGGAGCTTCATTGGACCAGCTTGAGTAAAAGAGAAGCTAGTTCTTGAGAGCAAGTTTTCAAAGTTGCTGCTGGGATGTTGTTTAATCCTGTAACCTTCAGTGTATGTAATGCTCTCAGGCATTTTTTTCCTGGCATGAATCAAATTGTTTGAAAACTGGTTTCATTGATGGTGGTGACTTGAGGATATGGCCATGTTGGAGTATTCTGCTGGCACTTTTGACTGATCACGTGTAGAGCTTGTCCTTTGCACTCATACGTTGTGCTCCACTCAAATCACGATGAGTCAGTGTGCAGGAAGGAGACAGAGAGCTTAGTGAGGTGGTGTCACGACAACAACCTTTCCCTTAATGTCAGCAAAATGAAAGAGCTGGTCATTGAGTTCAGGAAAGGGAGTGATCCACATACACCTGTCTACATCAATGGTGCTGAGGTTGAGAGGGTTGAGATCTTCAAGCTCCTTGGAGTGAACAGCACCAACAGCCTTTCCTGGTCCAACTAGGTGGTGGCCACGGCCAAGAAAGCTCACCAGCACCTTTACTTCCTCAGAAGACTAAAGAAATTTGGCATGTCCCCTTGACACCAACCAACTTTTATCGATGTAGCATAGAAAGCATCCTATCTGGATGCATCATGGCTTGGTATGGCAACTGCTCTGCCCGGGACTGCAAGAAACTGCAGAGAGTTGTGGACATAGCTCAGCACATCACGGAAACCACCCTCCATGGACTCTGTCTATACCTCTCACTGCCTTGGTAAAGCAGCCAGCATAATCAAAGACCCCACCCACCCCAGACATTCTCTCTTCTCCCTTCTCCCATCAGGCAGAAGATACAAAAGCCTGAGGGCATACACCACCAGGCTCAAGGACAGCTTCTATCCCACTGTGATAAGACTATTGAATGGTTCCCTAGTATGATAAGATGGACTCTTGACCTTAGAATCTACCTCATTATGACCTTGCACCTTATTGTCTACCTGCACTGCACTTTCTCTGTAGCTGTGACACTTTACTCTGCATTATGTATTGTTTTACTCTGTACTACCTCAATGCACTGTGTAATGAATTGATCAGTATGAATGGTATGCAAGACAAGTTTCTCACTGTATCTTGGTACAAGTGACAATAATAAAGCAATA
Organism: Pristis pectinata; assembly: GCF_009764475.1. Lineage (NCBI taxonomy): Eukaryota > Metazoa > Chordata > Chondrichthyes > Rhinopristiformes > Pristidae > Pristis > Pristis pectinata. Next base: position 17,686,796 of record NC_067405.1, read on the forward strand.
CTAATTCCACTGTTGCTGAGGACGGTGATGCTCTTTGGTACAGCAGGACCACAGAGTTTTGAGTTGATCTGTTGTTTGTGGGATTGTTTTGCCCTGTATCTTACATGATCTTTCTATGATTAATGTGCATATAGTTCCATGTTGTGGCTTTGCTGGTTTGGAATCTACATGATGGGGCATTGTATTGGCACAATAATGGCCACAGTGGGACAATGATCTCACTCGAGATCCAGTCTGATCAGACAAATGTTTCTGGCCAGTTAATTCAGTTCACAGAAAGCCAATCGTTGTAATGTAATGCAATATTATAATTGGAAACATTGCCAGTACATTAAAAAAACAATTGTTGCAATTTAGTACTCATTGGCAGTCTCATTCAGAAAACCATAGGACTGATAGTGAGAAAGTGGAAAGGTTCACATTGATTTAGTAGAATGATCTATGAGGGCAGCATAATAGCGTAACCAGGTCTGCTAAATTTTACTGTGGTATTAGCATAAAGATTCACCACACAATCTTTATTATCTATATCAGTATTATCTATAACAATAAATTCAGAGGATTACCTTTCAGTAATGTATTTGCTACTTTGGTTATAAAAGGTATAGATATATAGATTACAGCCAATTTTTTATCTCATTGAAGAATCAAAAAGCACTGTAAGAGCTGGAAATCTGAAATTAAAACAGAAAATAACTTGAAACACTCATCAGGTCAGGAAGCATCTGTGGAAAGAAAACCTGTATTAACATTTCAGGTCTGAGTCCTTCAGAAGTGGGAAAGAGAGAAAATAAGCTAGTTTTCAGTAGCAGAGCAGGTTGGGGAGGGATGGGTGGAACAAAGGGAATACCTCTGATATGGTGAGACCAAATGAGTTAACATGTCAGTTAGAATCAGACAATGCTTCTTTGTCTGTGTTGTGTATTGTTGCAGGGCTGTGGGACATGCCCAGCAGGCCAGACTATTCTCATGGAGAAAGAAAAACTGAGCCAATGTTAGACGTTCAGCCAAAAATCTGGTTTATTAATGAACATACTGTACCTACAATTACAAACCAGGTAGAGTGATATCATGTTGTACCAATATGCTTCAGGTTAAATCAGCAAAAATCATATAGCTACAAGAGGCATTTCTCTGTCATTCATTACAAGGAAATTTACTTCTGACAAGAATACTGAGCAATATGTTAAACCCTTAAAATCAGGTTTTCTTTACTGACATGAATTCCTCATCCCACTCTGCCAGTTTGTAGCCTCCTGCACTGTGGCAATGAGGCCTAAAACAAACTTGAGGAACAACATCTCAGTCTGTGCACATATGCTTGGTATCTGTAAACACACAAGTGGAAAGGAATCTGAATTTTCCCTCTAGTGGTAAAAAGTCTGCACCAAACAGCTAAGTTACTTACAGATGAAGAAGGCTCATCTTATTTATCATAATATTGCTGATGACAGCGTTGGTTTATTCTTCTGTTTCCAGGGTTATTCCCTCCACTGGGATATGGGCTGAGAAGTGTTGCATTATTCCAGTGAATTATTGCAGGAATGCAGGAATTCAACTTGTATTTGTCTCAGAGGAGATTTCACTTGTCATCAAGCAAGTTAAACTTCTCCAATAATCAACAATTTCAAGAAATTTGAAACCTGTTAAAATAATTCTGTTCTTGTCATAAGAGCACAAGTCAATCATTATAATCCTTTTGGTGATACAGAGGTGGTTCCAAGATCTATTGTAATTTTCTGAGGACTGATTTATGGAAACAAACATGGATGCTCAAAAACGGGGAAAAAAAACAGAAAATGCTGGAAAAACTCGACATGTCAGGCAGCATCTATGGAAAGAGAATCAGAGTTAACTTTTCAGATCCCAGCATTTTCTCTTTTTGTTTTTTATTCACATTTGTAGCATCTACAGTTTTTTCCATTTTCAACGATTGAACAAGAGGGGATCTTATTAAAATATTTGCGGCACGAGGTGGATTAGATCCAATAGGTAATTTAAATCTTGATTGCAAGACAAATGGTCATAGCTGTAAATTGATAAAATAATGATAGGAGGTCCTGCATGTAAAAACCATCAATTAGTTGCAGAGGGTGGTGGAGGCATAAACTGCAGAGTAAACAAGAAATCTGTTTTCGCACGTCTTTCCATTCACAGGATGCCTCAAAATGAATTATGGAGTCGTACAGCACAGAAACAGACCCTTCAGCCCACAATATTGACCTCTTTCCCTATCTATACTAATCCTATTTGTACATATTAGGACCCTATCTTTCGATGCCCTGCCTATTTAAGTTTCTGTCTAAATGCCTTTTAAACATAGTAATTATATTTGATTCCACCACCTCCTCTGGTAGCCAATTGTATAAGTTCCCTCACATGGTAGTAATTTGCATACTGAGGCAGTCACATAAAAAGGAAACAAATGAGTGGCTAGATAAATGGGAATACAAAATCCATCCTTGATATGAAACAAACAAATAATGCATATCTGCCCACTTCCAAGATCTGGTTCCATTGAAGTAAAAGAAAATGAATTTCAGAAGTGGAGCAGAGCATGTAGCCATTGCTATATTGCGTATGGCACAAGCAACTAAAGATAAATTTATTGCATGTGAGGCTTCTTTTTTGGATTAATGGAGGGAAGTATAATGGCACCATGAGAGTTCTTGTACCCAACTGTAAGAAGGACAAAGATCTTTTACTTCCCCATGAATGGGCAGGTCTGGTTTTGGCTTAATAAATCAATTGAAGAGCCTCTGATGTGTAGCCTTACTGTATTAGTGTACTGAAATATAAACCTACAATATATGCAGGAGCTTAGTTTATACAAAGTTGCACAACCATATCAACAACCTGCAATTAACTAATGCTATTAATGTAGTAACACTGTAGGTAGTGCAGCCACCTCACAGTTCCATCAACCCATGTTCAATCCTGAGTTCTGGCATTGCCCATGTAGATTTTGCATGGTTTTCCTGCAACTGCATGGGTTTCCCCTCCCATCCCAAAGATATGCTGGTTTTGGGTTAATTGGCTACTGTTAATTATCCCTAATGTAGGTGGGTGGTGGGAAATTCAGGTGGATGAGACCAGAGATTTGGAAATAGATCAGATGTGGTGAAGGGCTCTCTCCACTCTGGTAGATGGGAAGCCAAGGTTCTTTTGTTTTCTTCCCAGTTCTGATGATGGGACTTCAACCTGAAACATTAGCTCTATTTCTCTTCCCACCGAAGTGGTCTGACCTGCTGAATATTTCCAGCATCTCTGTTTTTATTTTAGATTTCCAGTATCTGCAGTATTATTGATTTTGTATTTACATAACTTGTGCTTAATTTCTTTCAGATATATTCCGAGCTGCTGCTGAGGCAGGTCCCCATGATATCCTGAAACTGTACAACAAAAAAGGCAACATTATAAACATTTCACCAAAGCTGGAATCTAATACTCGGCAAACCCAATACAAACTGGAAGTTGTTGCTGCTGATTGTAAGACTGATTCCTTGGGTAAGAATCATCATACTGTAATGTAAAATTACATTACAATCCAACAGGATAGCTTGTGCAGGCCAGGACAGTATGGCACATTGAGTAATTCATTACACAGCAGCTAGGGGAGTATAGAGCAATTCAATATGATATGATAGAACAGTTCAGAGTAGTTCTATACAGCACATTATGGGCAATGTAGAACAATTCAGCACAATATATGCCATACAGTGCGATTCATAGCATATGCAGTGTAGAGTGATTCAACATTGCTGAGGAACACTGTCGTTGAAAAAAGTGATAACTGTTTGGAATAATTCATGTAAACCTTCAGGACAATTCAAAGTTTAATTGGACACCATAATGGAATAATTAATCAATCTAGAAAATGATCTGTTACATCACTTTCAGGTATATGGAAACATTGAGGCTGCCACACCAGGGCAATACCTTTGACAACAGAATTGATGGCAATCCTGATCTCAGCATGGTTCCTAGCAATACCCTTCATATAGTACCAATACCATGAGAATCACATGGAATTCACAGCTTTCAAAGAACAAACAATACACAAGCCCCAATTAAAGATTCTGGTGCTGTTGTGAGAAATCCTCATGGCTGTCATGTGACATTAATGACACTAACCTCCACTGCTCAGAGGACAGCCTTGTTCCTCTGATCGGAAGTGATACTACTGTCAATCAAGGTGCGGCTCCACCCACCCCTCAGGTGTGAGAGTACCTTTTGCATCTGAACCTGCCTAACCAGTACCCTTTGTCTCTGAACCTGCTGACCATTGGCTGTGGCAGGAACCTTTGTCTTTGACTTCCACACCATTGGTTTGTTTAAACCACAACAGTGAGGTTCCACCCAGCCTCCTAGCACCATAAAAAGGGCTGCTTCCCCTAACCCTTCCTCTTTTGACGACCCCGGGAGTAGTGAGACAACGCTGCAGCGATCATTGGTAAGAGTGCATCACCACATGGTCAGGGAGCGTTTCACTCAGACTCAGGGAGCGTTAAGGGCCAATGCTAGTGTGGGATGGGCATTGAGGTGTTATATCCTGAAGTCATACATTGTTACCGTGTGCTTGTGTGTATTATTGTGTGTGTGTGAGTGTATTTTATCCCAGTTGCGATTCCCCTCTCGTGTTCGTGGTATCCTGTGCATGAGTGAGCGTGTGTCTGTTCCCATCCATTCTGTCCTGCGTTTGCCTTTGTGATTAAACTAGTTTTGGTCTACAAAGCTCGAGTCCAGAGTCCTTGATCCTTAAGAGAATTAAAAGAACGATTTTACACAACAGGTGCTTACCCCATCCAGAGGACTACAGGATGGTTCTGAATGAGTTTTCAGATTTAATGGATTCTTCATTATTAATCAAATTCAAGACAATGCTCTTGTTGATACCAAAGGAGAAAGAAATGAGGGAGGAATATAAGGAATGGAATGAAAAAGAGAGAGGTGGTGGGGAAGATCAAGGCCAAGCAGTTCATCCAGCAAAAATTGTGACCATGCTGGCCAGAAGGGGTCTTTAGGTTGATCCCACTTCCCAGCTGTTGGTCCAAATCTCTCCAAGTTATGGAGGAACACAGATATCCCCAGGGTTCATCCAGACCTCCCAGGCTATTTTTGGTATCATTGGCTAATTTACTAATTGTGACCCCTATGTTTGTCCAATCCAAAACAATGCAAAACCTCCAGTCCACTGAAGGAACTTGAGATGGCTGTGTTGGAAGTTGATTTGTCAGCTTTAGCTCAATGACTGTGTGGCAATGTGAACCAAAATAGACCAGGCCTACCATCAATGGTTGGTCATGCAATAGTTGAAATACCTATTACTCTGAAGTAATTTGAAAAGAACATCTTTGTTGTCCAGGCTCATGTTGATTGCAATAACATATTTGAAAATTTGAAATCGTATTGTAACATAAGAACATAAGAAACATAGCAGGAGTAGGTCTCTTGGTCCCTGTGCTTGCTCTGCTATTCAACAATATCATGGCTGATCTTTTAATTCATTGACACTTTATTGTACTGACCCTGTTCTCTTTGATTTCCTTAATATCCAAAAATCTATCAGTCTCTGTCATGAATATACTGAAAATCCACAGTCCATGTGAGTAGGAATTTCCAAAGGTTCACTACCCTCTGGTGAAGAAATATCTTCTCATGTCATTCGTGAACTGTGGAACCTTTATTCTTCTCTAGTTGTAAGATAAGATATCTTTATTAGTCACATGTACATCGAAACACACAGTGAAATGTGTCTTTTGCGTAGTGTTCTGGGGGTAGCCCACAAGTGTCGCCATGCTTTGGTGCCAACATAGCATGCCCACAACTTCCTAACCCGTACGTCTTTGGAATGTGGGAGGAAACCAGAGCACCCGGAGGAAACCCACGCAGACACGGGGAGAATGTACAAACTCCTTACAGACAGTGGCCGGATTTGAACCCGGGTCGCTGGCGCTGTAAAGCGTTACGCTAACCGCTACACTACTGTGCCTGCCCCAGCCAGGGGAAATATCATCTTCACCTCTATCTACCCTGCCAAGCCCCATAAGAATTTTGTATTGTCCAATCAGCTTGCTTTTGTTTCTTCTAAACTCAGAGGAGTATTAGCCAGCTCTGCTTAATCTCTCTTGAAGGACAGTCCCTTATCCCTGGAATCACTTTGATGAACTTTCGCTGCACACCTTCAAACTCAAATATATTCTTAGATAGGGGGACTGAATCTGTACACTGTGTTCCAGATGCATATATAATTTCTTTACGATTGTATTCAAATCCTCTTGCAATAAAGGCCAACTGTTCACTTGCCTTCCTAATAGATTGTTGTATTTGCATTGTTAACTTGCAGTGATTCATGTACAAGTACACCCAGGTCCTTTGAATATAAATAGTCTTCAATCTTTCACAGTTTAAAATATGCTTTGAAATAACAGCAGAAAATGCTGGAAATACTCAGCAGGTCAGGCAGCATCTTGTGGAAAGAGAAACTGAATTAACATTCAGGTTCAGGACTTTTGTCAGAACCCCAGTGAAGGATCTAGGGCAAATGTTTCCAGCATTTTCTGCTTTTATTTCAGATTTCCAGCAATTGCAGGTTTTTTTTTTGCTTTAAAATGTACTGTTTTTCTAGTTTTTCTACCAATGTGAATGATCTACCATTTTTCCACATTATACTTCATCTGCCATATCCTTGCTCATTCACTTAACCAGTCTATATCTCCTTGAAACCTTTCTGTATCCTCCCCATACCTCACATTTCACCCAGCTTTGTATCACCCCTTCATCCTAATCATTGATATACATTATGCACACAGCTTGGAAGATTAAAAATATGTAAGATCTTCCTGTCCCTTTTGTAGTAATTTTGGCAGAAGTACCCAAAGGAAGGCAGACAAAGGTTTTTCGCATTGTTTCTCTAGGTATTCTGCTGTTCTTATGCAGGAGTCATGTGAAGAGATTGGGAGAAGGCCCTTTCTCATCCCAATGGACATTTCAACACTAGAATATTGAAGTATTGAAGATAGGCCAGTAATGAATCTTACTTTCTGCTTACAGGTTCTGAATTGGCATCGGCATTGGGATTTGACCTGTCTGCCATGGAGAAAAGGTCCGTAGATTAGACCTCTTTTAAATCCCGCGTGTTTCTTTTATTATGCTGCGAGCTTTCCTTTTCTTTAGTTAAGGTGCCACAGAGTTTTGCTGAGGTACATAGAGTCATAAGGAGATACAGCATGGAGTCAGGCCCTTTGGTCCATCAACTCTATGCTGACTACTAACCATCCATTTACACCAATCCTTCATTAATCGTATTCTTTCATCAACTCTCCCTGATTCTACCACTCGGCCATACACGAGTGCCCAATTAAACTACTGGGCCTCACGATATGGGAGGAAATTGAAGCACCTGAGGATACCCACGTGGTCACAGGGAGATCGTGCAAATTCCACACAGACAGTACCCAGGGCCAGGTTTGAACATGGGTCTCTGGCATTGTGAGGCAGCAGATCTACCAGCTGTGCCACTGTGCTGTTCTTAAAAAAATGGAAACTAAAAGTTTCCATCAGTAGTGGAAAATTATAAAATGAAGAATCTTGATAGCCTTCATCATCTTTTGAATGCATTTCTTTCTGAAGCTCTTATGGTAATGTTACTGAAGGAGGTGGGCTGCCCAACCGGTGGTGTGTCTTTCATTTGCTCAGTCAGTGATTACAAACCAGCCTGAGACTTGATCTAAATGAAATGACACCACAAATAATCCATGCAACAAGTTACAAAACTATAGAAAATCCTTGTCCTCAGGCTACAAGGGCTAGAGAAGAAGATTCTGACTGAAGCTGGGGAGATGCCATCCATCGTTTACGAGATGAGAAATCGTGTGGAGTCATTTCGGGAGAAACTTGAAGTAAGATATTTCAATTTTATTTCTTCAACCATCTCACCTTCTCTCTCTTTGACTTGCTGAACATGATATGGCTTTGATTTGTTTATTCTACTCCAAACATTATTGTCAAACTGCACAATTTCTTAATTGGATTTGTCCATCCCCACACATCACAGATCTCCTTAGAAGATGCTTGATTCACAGTCACTGCAAGTTCTAATGCAAAACCCCAGTGAAGGCATGACAATTGCGAGAGTAATGAATGGCAGGCATGTTCACCACTGTACTCAAAATCTAGGGCAGTGTTTCATCCTTATTAAAACTGTTCAACATCCACAGAACGTCGAACATCTCAGCTGGCTTGGACTCTTTAAAGAGTTGACAGAGGGGAACAACAAACCTTCACCCTTTTATCACAAACGTTCACTGAGGAAGAACAAAGAAGAATGCCAGCAAGTCATGGAAAAGTACTTGCAGATGAGGTACTGTGTTTTCTGGAGAAACTTTGGGTGGTGAAGGTTTTGGTTAACTAATCTTTTCTGCACATAATTTTATTATGCTGCTGTGGAATGATGAACTCGACAAGTGAAGTAGAGATTGTGCTGAAGAAATTGTCAGCTATTAAATGTAATTAACAGTTGATAAGGAAAAGGTCACCAAAGAATATACATTTCCTGTCTGATTGACACTTCAAGACCCATTTGTAAGCAATGAATTAGTTTGATTGTTATGCTGATAACATCTGCAGCCAATGCTTGTACATTGCAAGGGCCCGTGAACACCAAATGAATTGGATATAAAAACAAACATGATGGAAACACTCAGGAAACCAGGCAAAATTTATGGATAGAGAAACTGATTTAACATTTCAGGTTGGAGACCCTTCACTGGAAATGATGAATTAGATATTCCTGGTTGAAGGTATTGTCTAGAATGGCAAACAATTTCCTTCTCTAAGTACATTGAGATTTTTTCTACTGGGCAGCTGAGTCTGCAGTCCAAAAAAAAACCACCTCCAACATTTAACCTCTTGTGTGTAGCACTGAAGTGCAGGCTAATCACAGCCAGTTGAAGAAGTAAATTATCTCCATTTCTTTTAGTATAAAAAAAAGAAAATGGATATTGACAGTTTTTCGATATAATATGTAATTATTTTTTCATTCTAGGTTACAGGAGGTATTTTTGCATTGTTAGTGCGTTAACTGCTGTCTGGATCAAGATATCTTAACTCAGCTGGAGATTTCCTCAGCACATGTATGGAGGAAAGAGTTGGCCAAATCTGTAATCCTACAGTGAAGCAAATGTTCTTCTGATTGTAAGGATATTTGCTTGTCTTATCTCTCAAAAGGGCAACAAAACCTTGGATAGATATTGGGCTCAATACTCACCTAGGAATGAGCTTAAAACTGCTGTGCTGTAAAAACTTAAGAGGATGAATATCCTACCATGAAAAAATAAACCATTATTAAAATATTGTCTCTTTTTCAATGCAGTAATTTGGAAGTCACAGAGGAAATTCGGCAGTACCTGAAGACACCAACCTTTGATAACTGGTATGCAAGCCCTTCCTTAATTATTTTTACCAGCATCAATTAATTTATTCTCAACTGATTGTTTAAAATGAGACCATTGTTTATCACATAGAGATCCCATTAATGCTTCTGAATTAATATGAGAGTCCTGGTCAGTGTTAGTACTCATTGAAGTCATTTGGACAATCTTTGGAGATTTTTCATTTACACTAAATATCAGTAAACTTTACATGAGAAACTATACTAATTCCCATTAACTGTGGGCTGTTAGTCAAATAATCAGCATAGATCATATCAAAAAGTCATTACTATTTGAATCTAAGCACGATCCCAAACTCGCCATTTGTCTGATAATGCTGGAAATATTCAGGAGGTCAGGCAGCATCTGTGGAGTCAGAAACAAAGTTAATGTTTCGGATCAATGACCTTTCATCTGAACTGGGAAAAGTTAAAGATAAATCAAGTTATAAGATGGAAGCTAAGAGGGGAGGGGAGAAAAGAGCAGAAAATGCAATTTGCCTATCTTTTTTAAAGTTACATACAGTTTTGTTAATCTGGTCCGCACAGGACTTTGGTAGTGCTGGATTGGTGGATTTTTCAGATGATTAGATATTATTCCAACTAATACTCCAAAACACTTTTAATTCTCTTTTTTTAAAGATGTTATACAGCAGTATAATAAATTTTGCATTGAACCTGGTAAGTTTAAGGGAGCATGGGAACTGGTGCCCTGGTGTGTTAAAAGGAGAGTGTGAACTGGAATTGTGGTGTGTTAAAGGGAGCACAGATACTGGGACCCTGATGTGTTAAAGGGAGAGGAGGAACTGGGGACCCGATGTATTAAAGGGAGAGCAAGAACTGGGGACCTAGTGTGCTAAAGGGAGTGCAGGAACCAGAGCCCTGATATGTTAAAAGGAGTGCTGGAATCAGCACTGCTTGGCTAGATGCTAAACCATTGGGACTTCCTGACAATCAGATGGTGGATTATCTGATTGTTATTGTATTTTGGAATATTTAATTCCCAAATCTGAGCTCTTTGCAACCATATCTCTCTAATAGTGATAGATCATACCCATTTATTTCTATTTGTGCCAGTTAATTCATCTATCTTCTGATGCTGGAATCTTGTTATGAATGCTGCATGAATTAGGATAAAAAGCATTCAATTAAGTATTTTTTTAGCATTTTCCCTGTTCTGGCTGCAATTACAACTATACTATTATGTTTCTATGCATTGCCCCTTCCTGACAGACTCTGATTATCATTATCCATTTTGTTACCCAGCATTAATGCCTTGACCTTTCTCTTTAACTGGCTAAATTTATAGTAGTAAGGCAGGCACGGTAGTGTAGCGGTTAACATAACGCTATTACAATGCTGGTGACCTAGGTTCGATTCCTGTTGCGATCTGTAAAGAGTTTGTACGTTCTCCCGGTGTCTGCGTGGGTTTCCTCCGGGTGCTCCGGCTTCCTCCCACATTCCAAAGATGTACGGGTTAGGAAGTTGTGGGCATGCTATGTTGGTGCTGGAAACATGGCGACACTTATGGGCTGCCCCCAGAACATTCTACGCAAAGATGTATTTCACTGTGTGTTTTGATGTACATGCGACTAATAAAGATATCTTATCTTATGAATTTACCCCCACCAGAACCCACCGTTCCACAATTTAGTTTAAAGTCTTATCTTCAGCCCTAGTTATCCTATTCACTAGAGCATTGGTCCCAGCCTAATTCAAGTGAAGCTCAGCCCAATGGAATAGCTTTCCTCTATACTGGTGCCAGTGCCCTATGAATTGAAACCCATTTCTCCTCTATAAATCTTTGAGCCATCCTTTCAATTCCTTGATTTTATTTACCCAATGCCAATTTGCATATGGATTAGATAGTAATTATTATTATCTTCGTGATTCTGCTTTTTAATTTGGACCCTAGCTACTTGAGTTCCTTCAGCAGAACATCCTTCTTTGTCTTATCCATGTCATTGTTTCCCACATGGTCCCTCCAAAATTTGTCCTGAGGAGGTGTCCTTAACCCTGGATTGTAAACCACTTACCAATGGACACAAGTTACTTCTACTATATTTTGTTTTAGTAAAATGTAAGTTATATCTTTGGTACCTAGATATCTAAAAGTTATTAAAGGGATGCTGCCTTTATGAAAATACTTGAAAGGTTTTCCCTTTACAAATGTAATGTTGTGCCATAAAATTAGATTGAAATAAAGAATTCATTGTATGCAACTAGTTAAGTACTTCAAGTAGGTTATCCCTTCCATCTTCCAAACTGAAGGGAATACAAATTATGTTTATGCAAGCTGTACTTATAACTTAAAGTTGAAAGATTTGTAATTTATCTGTACCTCTTTCATGTATAGTATACATTCCTGAGTTTTGATGCTGAACCATAGTTCTCCAGATGGTACCTGCCCAAGATCCTGGAAAAATGAAGCTTCGGTGCTTGTTGAATCCCCTTTAGATAAATTTTGACATCACATTTGTGATTAATTTTAGTATGTGTGCACTAGATTCTAATTATTTATGCACATGGCCTCCTAAATTCTTTTGCTTCTTCACAACTCATTATCTTGCTGAGAAGGAAGGAATCCTATTTATTTTTCTCCGATCCAGAATGAATGACTTTGCACTTCCTCATATTGAGATGAGATGAGATTTCTTTATTTGTCACATGTATATCGAAACACACAGTGAAATGCATCTTTTATGTAGAGTTCTGGGGGCAGCCCGCAAGTGTTGCCACGTTTCCAGAGCCAACATAGCATGCCCACAACTTCCTAACCTGTACATCTTTGGAATGTGAGAGGAAACCAGAGCACCCGGAGGAAACCTACGCAGACATGGGGAGAACATACAAACTCCTTACAGACAGCGGCGGGAATTGAACCCAGGTCGCTGGCACTGTAATAGCGTTACACTAACCGTTACACTACTGTGCCTGGAACTCCAACTGCCAATTTTGACCATTCACTTTGTCTAAGTCCCATTCTGATTTTGTTTCCTCTCATCCATACAATACTCTTTAATTTCAGCAAACTTTCATCCAAGTCTTAGTAATCTTCCAGTGTAGATCCTTGGGAAACACCACTTGTTACATCCTGCTGATTGAAGAACAAACTCTTTATTCATGCTCTCTTTTTCCTTTATCCCAGCCAATTACCAACTCCCTTTTTAATTACCAATTAAAAATGTTGGTAATTACCAATTACCAACATGTAACTAAGTTACATGCAGTTCCATATACTGTCATATTTCTAATGATCACTGGTGTGGAACCTTATTAAGCCTTGTGAAATTAAATCTATATTCTTTGGGGTTGAGTGGAATGAGGGGTGATCCTTAGGGAATGTGACAGGGTAGATGTTGAGATGTTTCCACCAGTGAGTGAATCTCAAATGAGGGGACACGTATACAAGGGGTGGTCATTTAAAACTGAAGTGCATAGGAACTTCTTCATGCAGAGAATGGTAAATCTCTATCCCAGAGGACTGTGGAGGCTGGATTATTGGGAGTATTGAAAGAGGTAATAGATACATTTTTTTTTGAAAGATCAGAGAATTGTACAGAGGAAGAGATGAGATTTGAGGCAGATCAGCCATGAATAGATTAAATGGCAGGGCAGACTTGAGGGGCCAAATGGTCTACTCTTGCTCCTATCAAATGACTTCTGAAAATCCATGTGGACATTATCCACTAACATTGCCTGATCAAATTTCTTGTAAGGATTCTTATCAAAGATCTTTCAGGATTCCATATAAACAACATTGATATTTGATCCCCTATCATGGTAGAACACAGGCATTTGAATTTGTTCTTTGCACTTCATATCCACTCATTTGTAAAAATGTGTTCAAAAACTTTTATTTTATTATATTCATAGATGAAACAAACAACATTACTTACTTTCCAAGGTTACTCATGGTGTTATGGTTTGGGTTTAGTCAGCAGCTAAGTTGAGGATGAGGAAGTTCATTAAGTGCACAATGAGCGTGAAAAGACAAAAGCACCTGCTCGCATGTTCCAATGTGTGCCACTTTCCATTTACAACATCAAATGAGGCAGTGCTTGCACCCGCTGTGTTAATAAAAAAATGATGTCACCCAGTAGAAACTCTGGAGTCATGTGAAGTGCACGTGTTGCATGCCTGTCTTTCTATTTTGTGAAATCTGCTGTTAATGTGTAAATACTGTGGGCTTTGTTAGTCAAAAGGGAATATTCCATAGTTCCATGGGTGAATGCAGTAAAGTGAAAGAGTAGAGCACCAATTATCCCAAATTAGTCACAGCACTTGGCAGCATAGGGCACAGCTAATAGAGCTGCTGCATCACAACTTCAGAGACCCAGATTCAATCCTGACCCCGAGTGTTGCCTGTGTGGAGTTTGCCTACAGATAACACTCCACAGAAACAGCACATGGGTTTCATCCAGGTGCTCTGGTTTCCTCCAACATCCCAAACACATGCAGGTAGGTCATTTAATTATCCTCTGTAAGTTACCCCTTGTGTGTAGGTTAGTGGTAGAATCTGGGATGGGAGGGAGGGCGTAGGTGATTATGTGAGGAGAATAAAAAATGTGATTAATGTAGGATTAGTATAAATTGGTGGTCAATGGTCAACACAGACTCAGTGGGCCAAAGGGCCTGTTTCTGTGCTGTATCTCTGTGTTTATGTCTTAACCTGAAAGTATCATGGAATTACTCAGCCTGCCACGTCTTCTTGTACAATTTAGAGCAGAATCAGAATTATTATCACTGACATATGAAGTGAAATTTGTTGTTTTGTAGCAGTACAGTGCAAATACATACAAATCTATAAATTACAAAAATAGTGTGTAAAAAAAAAAAAAAAAATAATGAGGCATGGATCATTCAGAAATCTGATGGCAGAGAGGAAGAGTCTGTTCCTGCGTCATTGAGTTTGGGTCTCCAGGCTCCTGTACCTCCTCCCTGGTGATAGTAATGAGAAGAGTGCATGTCCCAGATAGCGAGGGTCCTTAATGATGGATGCCACCTTCTTGATGCACTGACCTTTGAAGATGTGAGGAGGGTCATGCTCATGATGAAGCTGGCTAAGTCTACAACAGTCTGCAGCCTTTGTGATCCTGTGCATTGGAGGCTCTATACCAGGTTGTAATGCAACCAGTTAGAATGCTCTCCACTACATATCTATAGAAATTTGTAAGTGTCTTTGATGACATACCAAATCTCGTCAAACTCCAAATGAAGTAGAGCTGCTGGCATGCTGCCTTCATGATTGCATCAATGTGTTGGGCCCAGGATAGATCCTCTGAGATGTTGATGCCCAGGAACTTGACGCTACTCACCTTTTCTACTGCTAATCCCTCAATGAGGACCGTCCTGAAGTCCACAATCAATTCCTTGGTCTTGCTGACATTGAGTGGGCGGTTGTTGTTGCGACACCACACAACCAGCCGATCTATCTCACTCCTGTACGCCGCCTCCTCCTCACCATCTGAGATTCCACCAACAACAATGGTGTCATCGGCAAATTTATAAATATTGTTTGAGCTGTGCTTAGCCACAGAGTCATGAGTGTAGAGAGAGTAGAGCAGTGGGCTAAGAACGCATCCTTGAGGTGCGCCTGTGTTGATCGTCAGTGAGGAGGAGATGTTATTGCCGATCTGCACTGATGTGGTCTCCCTATAAGAAAGTCAAGGATCTAGTTGCAGAGGGAGGTACGGAGGCCCAGACCTGTCAATCCCATTGTCCCATAATCCTGCAAGTTATTCTCCTTGAGTGCCAAAGCACTGATTGATTCTGAGCACACCATCTTAAAGAAAGTCAATTTCAGATCTTAATTATTCTGATTAAAAAAATATTTTCCTCACATTTCTCTTGTATCCTTTGCCCAAAACTTTGAATCTCTACCCCCTAGTTTTGAACCAGTCACTAATGGGAACAGCTTCCATCTGTTTAGTCCATTGAAACCAGTCATCATCTCTTATTCCTCTGTAAAAATTCTACTCAGCCTTTGATTTGAGGAAAGCAACCCCAGCTTCTTCAGTCTAACCTTGTACTGAAATTGCCCATCAGTAGAAATTCCTCAGAAGCAAAGACTTGATTTTCTATAGCACCTCAATCATGCCTTTCTGGATGTTTGGAGGTGCATTACAGTCAATGGGGTGCTTTTAAAGTGTATTCATAGAGTTGTAGCGCACAGAATTGAACCCTTCGGCCCAATTCAACTATGCTAATTGTGATTCCCATCTACAGCGATCCCATTTGTCTGCATTAGGCCTGTGTCCCTCTATTTTCCTATCCAAGTACCTGTCCAAATGTAATTGCTTCTTCCTCTGCCATCTCCCCTGGCAGCCCATTCCATATAACCACCACCATCTGTGTGGAAAAACTTGCCTCTCAGATCTCATAGAACATTACAGCATAGTACAGGCCCTTCAGCCCACAATGTTGTGCTGACATTTCATCCTGCTCTATTATCTATCTAACCCTTCTCTTCCACATAGTCCTCCATTTTTCTATCATTCATGTGCCTATCTAAGAGTCTCTTATATGTCCCTAATGTATATGCCCCCACAACCTCTGCAGGCAGTGCATTCTACGCCTCCACCAGTCTTTTAAAAAAAAACTTACCTCTGACATCCCTCTTATAGCTTCCTCTAATCACCTTAAAGTGATGTCCTCTCGTGTTAGCCATTTTTGCCCTGGGAAAAAGTCTCTGACTGTCCACTTGATCTATGCCTCTTATCATCTTGTACACCTCTATCAAGTCACCACTCATCCTCCTCCTCTCCAAAGAGAAAAGCCATAGCTCACTCAACCTATCCTCATAAGACATGCTCTCCAATCCAGGCAGCATCCTGGTAAATCTCCTCTACACTCTCTCCAAAGCTTCCACATCCTTCCTATAATGAGGGGACCAGAACTGAACACAATACTCCAAGCGTGGTCTAACCACAGTTCTATAGAGCTGCAACATTACCTGGCAGCTCTTGAACTCAGTACCCCAACTAATGAAGGCCAACACTCCATACACCTTTTTAACAACCCTATCAACCTGCGCAGCAACCTTGAGGGATCTATGGACGTGGACCCCAAGATCCCTCTGTTCCTCCACACTGCCAAGAGTCCTGCCATTAACCTTGTATTCTGCCTTCAAGTTCGATCTTCCAAAGTGCATCATTTTATACTTTTCTGGGTTGAACTCCACTTCTCAGCCCAGGTCTGCATTCTATCCATGTTCTGTTGTAATCTACAGCAACCTTCTATAATATCCACAACACCACCAACCTTTGTGTCATCAGCAAACTTACTAACCAACCCTTCCACATCCTCATCCAAGTCATTTATTAAAAAAAAATCACAAAGATCAGGGGTCCCAGAACAGATCCCTGCAGAACTCCACTGGTCACCGACCTCCAGGCAGAATGTGCTCCATCTACCACCACTCTCTGCCCTCTATGGGCGAGCCAATTCTGAATCCACACAGCCAAGTTTCCCTGGGTCCCATGACTCCTGACTTTCTGAATGAGCCTTCCATGAGGAACCTTATCAAATGCCTTACTGAAATTCATGTACACAACATCTACTGCTCTACCTTCATCAATGTGCTTTGTCACATCCTACTCATGCTCCATCAAGATCTTCAGATAGCTGTCTCTGTTGTACTTGTATCAGCTTTGAGTCATGTGCCTCCTATGAATTCTGAGCTCCTAAGCTGACATGTGCTCCATTGACAATGAATTCTCCTTATATTGACATACAGGGCAACTATCAGAAGATAACAATGCATCTCACTTCTGCTATTCCCACTGAAACCTTAGCATCTGTTGAAACCCTGTCAGCCTGACATCTAATTGGGGCGTGAAAAATCCTTTATTGACTATCCCACGCTACATGTGATTTTCATGTCATTCTCAGTCCACAATAGATAAATTGAAATTTTTGACAACGTTTTGAGTTTGCACATGTATAATAGGTTGAATGGTCTGCTTCTGGGTTGTATAATTCTGTGTCCTTAATGATTGCAGTTTGCAAAATAGGCTGAAAATATGTTTTGTAATTAGGTCTGGTAAATACCATGGGGGTACATAATTAATCTCTAGTGAGAATGAAACTGGAAATCAGATGAGCAGTTGTTTATTGCCATGATGCTGTTTACCAATTACATTCAGAAGAATAATTGTCCATTCTACTGTTAATTAGACCTGTTTTTCTTTCTCACCTAAATGTGTATTTATGTTATCAAGGTGCATGAAAGTAGTTATGCTATTTTAATAATTTATATTAACACTCCCAAGTGACTGATACAATGAATATGTTTTGTATTCAAAATAACAAAAAAAAATCTAGATACCACCAGCTTTTAGATATTGACCTACTGCAAATGAAAAGTGATCAAAGTCTTGTGTTGGAGAGCCTTTCCCTTTACATTTATAAGGTCTGGAACATAGGGAGGGCCTTTAGCCAGCAGAACTCTGTTTGAACTGCATGATAAAAAAGCTTGAGGTATCAACAAGGCCAGACAATACAATGGTGGGCCGAAGGGCCTGTTTTGTGCTGTATGGTTCTAATTGTTCCTAATAAATTATCAGACTCAAAACTAATGCCAAGTGGATTTGAAGACTTCGCAAGAAATATTCTCACTTTTGCTTCACTTGCACTTTACATAGACTAATCAATGTAACCTTTACTCTACATGGTGGGAAACAAAAAGTGAAGAGTGGAATAATATTTTTCTTCGTACTGTAACCCTACCCTACACCACAAATTTTAGTAGGATATGAAAACCAATTTTCTCTGATGAAGGATCTTCAATCTGAAATGTTAATTTTGAATCTCTGGTTCACAGATTGTCCTTGACATGTTGAGTGTTTCTGGCATTTTCTGTTTTTATTTCACATTCCAGCATCTACATTTCTTTGACTTCCAATCTTTTCTGATATGTGATGCTCACTCTCTCTCGGTCACAATCTTCCTTGCCTGTATCTTATTAGTATTGGATCATTGCAAGTGGCCATTAAATTCAATCACCCTGCCCGAGACACTCATTAATCTACTAAATGGCATTTTAAATAACTGGAGAGGAGGGGTTTCCCTCTTACTATTTTCTAAACATTTAGGCTGATGGAGAGTGTGTGTTCCCCACCCATTCACACGTCTTACCATGTGCATTTGTCTCTCAAGGCAAGAGGAGATAGGGGCCAGGCAGGAATCAGGTAATGCAACTTTTCTTGTGCCTGGTTAGAACCTGCACATGAGCAACAATCCTTGGACTGATGGCTGGCTGCACATGTAGAGAAATATTTTTTTGATAAGCGTTTTCTACCTTTCATACCAGGCAATGGGAAGATGCAGAGATAATGGTTCTACTTCAACTGATGTTCGTTGACCTGGATTTCATCAATAAATTCAACATTGAAATGGAGGTCCTGCAACAGTTCCTCTTTGAGGTGTATCGCCATTATAACAACATTCCCTTCCACAACTTTCAGCATTGTTTTTGTGTCACTCAAATGGTAAGACAATTATAAGCAGCAAGCTAAGAATGGAAATACAATATAAATGATTTTGCTTTTCCCACAGTTCAATCTTTGCTAAAATGAACTCGGCATATGTGTCAGCATACATGTGCCATTAGCTGTATGCAAGTTCCTTGTTCCTTCTCTTGAGCAGGACATGGCTGTTTCACTTATCTCTGGCTGGACCACTTGTTGCAGCACACAGCTAACTGTTTTCTCCTTCTTGTGTTTTCTGCTTTCTTCTCCTGTAAGAACTGAGAGGGATTGTGCTTTATTTATCTGAAGGATGCAATGCATTTAGTTAATTATCAGTGAGACAAGTGCATCTTATTAAATAAGGATTGGGATTTATTGCAGTGGTGGATGGATAACTGGGAAGATGATGAAATAGAACAGTCCAGCACAGAACAGGCCCTTTGGCCCACAATGTTGTGCCGACATAGCTAATCCCTTCTCCCTGCAGAAATCCCATATCCCTCCATTTTCCTCTCATTCATGTGCCTATCCAAGCCCCTCTTAAAAGCCCCAATGAATTTGCCTCCACCACCCTATCAGGAAACGCGTTCTAGGCATCCACCACTCTCTGAGTAAAAAAACATGCCCCTGATGTCTGTTCTGATACTTAAATGCAATGGGAAAACTTCTGTCACCATTCTCATTCTAACATTTGACTGACAGTGTCAGATAACCAGGACATTTTGGTCTGACAGAACCCCTGCCTCAATTATCAATCCTACAGTATTTCCCATATAATTACTAACCCATTCTAATCCTGCCATTGTTTTCTGAATTGCTTTCTATTCATTATAAGGATGTGGGTGTTGTTGGTATGGCCAGCACTTATTGCCCAGATCTCCAATTGCTCTTGAGAAAGTGGTGATAAGCCACCTTCTTGAACCACACAGTGCTTCTGGTAAAGTACTCCCATGGTGCTGTTGTCTTGAGATTCAGCAACAATGACATTTACATTAACAGTCCTACAGTATTTCCATCCAGTAAAAAAAAGCTCTAATTCAGACTCAGTCTAGTCACTGGGATCCTTGCTTCTCATTGTATCCTAAGAGCTAACAACAGCAATTCACCATGTGCAGAACTATGAGCGAAATTCTTCCCCATTCTATAAATCCAGGAGCACGCTAACAAGCATATTCATGACTATATAGCTGCTAATACGTGATGATTACATGTTGTATTAAGATATCTGGGATTCAGAGAGTAATGTAGGAGTAACAGTGTGATTTATCTATCACTGTGTGAATAATGCCATGTATACTATTGACTGAATATGATCCAAGTTCATTTTCTGGTTAATTTATAGTAATCTTATGTCTTTGCACTGTCACAAAACAACAAATTTCACCTCGTATGTCAATGATAATGAATCTGATCCTGATTCTGATTCCTGTCCCTAATGTATTTATTAAATTACATAACAAGTTGTTGGATACTGGTTGTGTGTGTAAAGTATGCAAATGTACTTACTTTTCCTGACCTGGTTAAGCCAATAAACTGCTTGCATTGCATCTAAAACTGGGCCACAATGCTCTTACTGCTGCCTTTCTCGCTTGCCTTCATCTTCTGCTACTTGGTGAGTGCCATCGATTTCTTCCTCCCATTGTTGAGAAAATGTGTGTCCTTCCTGCTCCAGGACACACTCAGCGTTAATTCCTCTGCTCCACCATCATCCACTATAGACACTAATTTTTACCTGTAATTTAAACAGGACTGATATTGTGTCTTGTGGATGCTCATCACACCTACTGTGCAGATTGGAGACATGAAACCTAGAAATTAAACTTTATTTTTTCTATTTGGTTGCAATCACAGAATCTGAAATGTTGCCCCAACATTTCAATTACACCCACAAAATTGCACCTACCCTCAAGGCCCTAGATTCCTGTTTGGAAGCTGCCTTCATCTTGATGTTGGGGCCACTGAATTTAAACTGGAGTGCTAAGTTGGGATGGAAGCAAATATTACATTCATTAAGCATATCATTTAAAATATGAAGTAAAATGTCAATGCATGATGAGATTAAGAAATTAAATTTTAAGATTAATAATAAATATGGATACCAAGTGCTTTCCAATTATCATCACCGACCAACTTTAAGATCAGTGAGGGAAAAAAAGGTGAGCTCAGGGCAGATACAATTTAAAAGAATAGCCTCTCTACACATCGCAACTTCATTCATGTCACGATGTTTATTCAACTTATTTGTCAAAATATTCCCCTCGAATAACTCATTTGCTTTTTGAGGATCTTCTCTGGCCTTCCTGTCAGATTGGTCTGGTTTTTCAGTCCAGATATGTGGACGAGGGGAATTCTCATCTGCATTCTGTGCTGGAATGACGAACCTCAGCTGGAGTGCTGGTAGGTGGCCTTACTGCTTCATTATTGGCAGGCAAAACCAGTCATTGTGTTACTTCCTGATTTCTATCCATTGAACATTGTGGCAGTGGATTTTGTACAAGGCAGAATCACCTCACCTGTGATGTCCCCAATCTCAGTTGAGTTATCTTCACCAGAAGGACAACAGCATTTCAAGAAGATGATATATTACCACAGTCTTAAGCTTAGTTAGTTAAATGCAGACCTTATCAACAATGCTCTCATTCCAAAAAAATGAATAAAATAGGTATGACTGAGGCTCACACTGCAGGGGTTGACAACACAAGCAAGGAGTAAACCCCATAAAAGGGATCAGGGAAGGGAGGGGTGAAGAAATACTGCAAAACAAAAATCAATGGAAAATATTGTCTGATCATGTCAGAATGATTAGGCACCATCAAAATTAATGATCTACACTAAGCAAAACAAAATTAATTATGTGTTGAGGAAATTCATCCAGCTTCCGATGTTCCAAGTTGGTGATAAACACTAAGAAGCAACCAAACAATCTTAAAAATAGACAGAACAAAATAAAAGCAGGAATAGGCCCTCAAGTCTGCTCCTCCATTTACTAAGATTATGGTTGATACACTCTCCCACCCAAACATCATATCCCTTGATTTCATTAATATCCAAAAATATTTTGCTCAATCTTGAAAATACTCAGTGACTGGACATCCCTGAGCCTCAGAGGTGGAGGATTCCAAAAATTCATAACCCCCTGAGTAAAGAAATTTCACCTATATGAACACAAGGAAACTAACCTCCCAACAACTAACCATTTCACTCATGTTCTGCACACTAGAATAAGTGAAGGGAAATTTAAAAAAATACATAAAGAATCATTTTAAGAATTTCTACATGATTGGATTGCCAAATAACACATGGCAATCTGCAGTAGGACCTGCACAGCAACTATACATGAGCTGACAATAATCAAGCAACATTTATACTCCATCAATGTTGTAGTATAACATAATGGCTATACCTAACAAGTACATCACGTTGTTCTGTATGATACAAGCTTTGCAAAGAGTCCCACCATCTACGCTTTTCAGGATCATCCATTGACTAGAAGTTTTGGTCCAGCACAGGAATAGATTGGAATGATCTCATTGGATCTCTTTGTTTCAGAAATCCTTTGCATCATCCAAGTTCCATTCTTTACATTCTAGGAAGGGTGGATTGGAGAGGGGGAGGGGGTGGAGGTTGGTTAACAACCAAGACAAATAAAACAAGCATTTGAAAGCTGTGTGAAAATCTGACTGAGCCATGTGATCCTGTTGCAATAAGCACAGACCAGCTGCAAACTGAAATACTTTCCTGTTGAGAAAGGTCCTGGCTGCTGTTCTGGGTTGTACAGCTGCATACCCAAGATCCTATCATTATAGCTTATTGGTTTCATAATATTGATTACCCTGGAACTAGAGCACTGGTGACTTGTATTATGCAAGTGCACAATAGAATGAGAGGTATGGGAGATTCCCCCTGTGGTACCCTGGAATGAGCCTGAGGCAAGGACATTAATTGGGGTGATGACTTTCAGAGCCTCCTGTTCCAACTAGTTTTGTTATAAGATGTTGCAGAGATGCACGGCCAGGAGAAATAGTCTTTTGAGGTGCTGTCCTTCAGGTGGAGCCTATGCTGAGCATGCGTTCTTATGGACGATGCAATCTTTCTTTCATCTGCTTTTGATGAGAGGTTCATTTCATGATTGTTATAACTTCCATTGTCACTGAAGTAATCCTTTTTCTCTATTCAAATGTATGCAGGATGGATTGACACTCGGCAAAGTCTCTGAATGCTTATTCATGGTAAGGCAGGGAAAACTCAAATGTCAGGGAAAAAACGGTCCTCAAATGCAAGAATCATTTGGAAGTTCTGATACACATGTCCCTTTAAATTCAGCTTTCAGTGTCCCTCCAAAATGTGGGTTCAGCGTTTGGCAGCTTTTTTGCCATTTTGTCTGGTAGTCTGATGGAGGCATACGGGTAGTCTAATGACACCATAAGATTCCAAATTGTACATGATCGTGTAGTACTCACTTGCTTCCAAAATGTGTAGACACGTAGTATTACACTGCCACTCATTGTGCCATTCATAACTGATCTTTCTCTCTTCCTCCCTTGAGTTTGGGAGGGGTGGTACAGTGGCACACTCAATAGAGCTGCTGCCCTACACCTCCAGGGACCCTGTTTCAATCCTGACTTTGAGTGCTGCTTGTGTGGAGTTTGCATGTTCTCCCTGTAGCCCTTTAACTGTGTGAGTTTCTTCTGGGTGCTCCAGTTTCCTCCTATATCCCAAAGATTGATGTAGATAGGTGGGGGAAGTTGATAGGAATGGTAGGAAGACAGATCAGTGAGAGAAATGACTTGACATGGACTTGATGGGATGAAGAGCTCTTCTGTTACGTTAGAAAATTTGGAATATAGAATTCGATAAAGTAATTAGTATTGCAGTGGTTGCCAAATCCTAATAATGTTTGGACAAGCAAGACTTGTACAAACTGAATATACTCTCTAAGAATTCCAATACTGGTGAAGTCTCCAAGGTTGCAGTTACCATAAACCCAACTCGCAACACATCAAATCTTTTTTTCAAGGCCCCATCATGAGTTATGTACAGGACATGGACATTTAATGGAAGGAGAGCTAGAATAAGGAAAACTTCTAATGTTTCCTTCTTTGTATTTTACAGATGTATGGGTTGATTTGGTTAACAGATCTTCAAAGCAGTATGGATGACATTGATATACTGACCATGCTCACTTCTGCAATATGCCATGATCTGGACCATCCAGGATATAACAATGCATACCAGGTAACAATATCTGCTTGATGTTACATAACATAGAGATGTTAGATAACACTGTTTCGTATTCAAGGTTATGCTAATTATACATCAAGCAGGACTTGGATACATTAATTGCAATAACTGGAGGCAGCAGAAGTTGCCATTAGATCATTTTTTCACTTTTATTGATCATCTTTATGTTTTGAAGCATATGCGTATACACTAATTTTCTTTAATCCTTACAAAGCACAGCAAACACTATGAATGGCTTCAAATGAATAAAAAAACTCCAGATGAAATGGAGTAGTAACTAAATCAAAAAGGCAGCCATAACCTAACCTATTGCCAGTATTGCTGTGTGTGTCCATCAAAAGGCTAAGTAGGCTGGCTTAAGTCCACTGTGCTTTCCAACAGTTGATAATTATCCAATCTGAGATTCAGCAAGGCAAGTTAACTCTGTTTTCATAGTTTTGTTTTTTCAAAATATACTTTATTTATTAATATGTCAAAAGTATGTATTCAACTCAACATAACAAGTTGTTAATCCAATTAGTTAACATTAGCACATCATCAGTGACCATTTGTGTAAAAACTGCAAAGCAAATAGTTCATGAGGTTCTAACACAGACTTCAATTAGTTTGTTTGCAATGGCAGGAGGGCCCTAAGTTGAGCCCCTTTACCATGGAACCCCTGCCCTGGCCAAACCCAGTTTTAGTATGCATCTTAGTACATACTCCTGGATAATTGTTATTGTTTTTATTTTGTTTAATTTCAAAACTGTACTTTATTCATTATATACACAGTAAATACAATCAGGACATATCTTTCTCTACTTTCATTGTACCGTCAATTCAATACATTCTCTTACAATGTGTCAACTCTGCTCATGTTTCCTCTTTAAGCAATGTACCTGTTTTAGAGCCTGTGATGCAGGACCCAGCCACTGTGTCCAGTGATGGCAGGATCCTAGATTGTGCTCCTTTTTCACAGAGCTTTTGTGGTGAAGGCACTGAGCTTCAGTGCGTCCTCCAGCACATGGCCTTGCACCTTGGAATATGCCAATCGGAAGCATTCACTTGTGGACGACATGCACTGGAAGACCATTCATAGACCATTCTTTATTTCAAAAGTATATTTTATTCACAATATATACAGTAACTACAATCAGTACACATATTTCTCCACATTCATTGTATGATCAATTCAATACATTCTCTTGCATGTTTTTATTTTTTTATTATTCACAAGTTCCATAGAGGAGGATTGGTTGTTCAGAGATGGCGCAGATGCATCTCCTGGCCTCCATGACATTACCTTTGGATTCACATGGCCTGGCAGAAACCTGACCATCCTCTAACCAAGAGCAACTAAACTTTTACAGTTTGAAGGATTGAGGGACTTTCTGATGGAAAGAAACCGCTGCCAAGCCTAGAGTTTAGTTTTTCCTTTTACTTGTCACAAACCAGCAACAAAAGAAACACACTGAGCATGATTCAGTGTTAAAAACTATTTTATTAATCACTACTTATGATAATACGTAAAATAAAAGTAAAAATGTTAGTATGTTAGAATTCAAAAATGTTAAACCTCGAACGTTAACCCCAAAACTAAACTCTTCGTGTGTGTGTGTGACAAAGTCCAAAACTCCCAGTTCCTGAATGGTTCTTAAAGTTCAGTTCTGCAAGCCATAAGGTGAAACATGAGCAAGGGCTTCTTCAACAACCACCGTTGTCTGAAGATAAGATGTAGATGTAGAAAAACATAGAGAGAGTACATACGAAATCCAAATGTTCCACGATGGAACCCAAAAGACACTTCAGTGTTTACTCGGTAGTGACTTCCTCACCCCGAAAAGCATCCGAACCGTGGTCGTCCACACACAAATACCTGTTTCCTTCTACAGGTCAGCAACAAAGTGAACTCCACCGGATTACTTCCAACTTCCATACATGGATTTCAGTGGCAAACACAGTTATTGTTTCTTATCCATCGATAGAGAAAACAAGCAGGCTGGTGTCTCTCTCCCTTCTCTCTCTCTCTTTCTTCTTCTTCTGACTTTTTCAACAACGTCATTACGTCCTTTATCTTCTATTGACGTAAGCACGCCCCACACACACATACACACACACTCTCTATCTTAAAGGGACTTTCACTGAGTCCATAACATACTCGATATGCATAATCTCTTAGAAATTAGGGAGACTGAAAATAGGAGGAGTTATCCTAGATTGACACATATTCACAACAAGAAAAGTCATCAGATATGACAGCTTTGTCCATATATTTGCATAACCTAATGACTATCTCACAAGGGTAAACATCAAGTTTACTGGTGATCTGAAGACAAACATATATGTCATTTCAGAAATAGCTCTGATCTATTTTACAGTTATCAGGTTTCTAAGTGAGTCTACCACCTTCATTGAACAATAGCTACAAGCAAAATAAGTGCACACCTGTTGTACAGTTATAGTGTGAATGTAATATAATGGAGGTATTCCCCTATCATTTATTTTTTAACTAGAAGTTTAAAAGTGGATAATTCACATTTTGGACCAACCTCTGACCTCCAAATGATAAATCAAAACTTATCCAAATGCTCATCATAATAGTGGTTAAGTCATTTGGAAGAGTGAAACTTTAAAGCAGGTTAATATTGGGCTGGATCAAGCTTCAATGTAGGTGATGATTCTGTAGGGAATCACTGCCATTCTACCCTCTGAAATTCAGTGTATCTTCAACCTGCAGTACTGTGTACTGCAATGCAGAAATTGGGGATATGCTGGTGAACAGATACTAGATATAATCTTCTGTTCTGTTGCTGGATTCACCACTGACTCCAGCGACATCCCCATGTTGTACTGAGCTGAAGGTCAGATGTATTCTCCATCAGGTTCTTGACCATTACACCAACTATTGCTGTTGTATGACCTGTCACCCAGTTCATTAACCTTTGTCAAAAAGGTCATCAATCTTCTTTAGAAAGACAACCATGTTAAATTTTTTGATTATTTTTCTTTATTTCACTTTATACATGTGTTTTAGAGCCATACAGCATGGACACAGGCCCTTCGGCCCAACTGGTCCATGCCAACCAAGATGCCCCATCAAGTTAGTCCCATTTGTCAGCATTTGGTCCATAACCTTCTAAACCTTTCCAGTCCATGTACCTTTCCAATTGTCTTTTAAAACGTGATATTGTACCTACCTCAACCACTTCCTCTGGCAGCTGATTCCACATAGATACCACAAAAAAAAGTTGCCCCTCAAGTTCCTATTAAATCTTTCCCCTCTCACCTTTAAACCTATGTTCTCTAGTTCTTAATACCCCAACTCTGGAGAAAAAAAGACCGAGTGCATTCACCCTATCTATGCCCATCATGATTTTATATATCTCTGTAAGATCACCTCTCAATCTTGTACAGTCCAAGGAATAAAGTCCTAGCCTGTCCAATTTATCCCTACAACTCAGTCCCTCAAGTCCTGGCAGCATCCTCATAAATCTTTTCTGCACTCTTTTCCAGCTTAACAACCTCTCGCAAGGCGACCAAAACTGAACACAATACTCCAAGTGCGGCCTCACCAGCGTCCTGTACAACCGCACCATGACCTCCCAACTTTTATATTCAATGTCCTGACTCAACTTTCAGTGAACCATGTACTTGTACTCCAAGTTCCCTCTGTTCCACAACACTCCCCAGGGCCCTGTCGAGTCCCACCTGGATTTGACTTTCCAAAACCCAACACCTCGCAATTAGCCGAATTAAACTCAAAATCAGGTTTATTATCACAGACGTATGTCATGAAATTTGTTGTTTAGCGGCAGCAGTACAGTACAAGACATAAAAATAACTATAAGTTACCGATAAATAAATAAATTAAATTAGTACAAAAGAGGAATCATAAGGTACAAAAGAGGAATAGCGAGGTACTGTATTTGCCATTCCTCGGCCCACTTACTCAGCTGATCAAGATCCCCCTGTAATTTTTTTATTACCTTTTTGATAACATAATATTTCTATCTAAATTTATTATTTTTTTGATACATTTTGAAAAATTTCTTAAATACACTTAATTAGCTTTTAAATGTTTCTAAATATTAGAGACATTTGAAAAGAGCAGTGAGCTGTCAGACTCTGCCTGAGATCTGGTCACCATCACAGCCTGCTGTGCTGCGTAAGCACGATCTGGCCTGATGTCAGATAACTGAGCAATTGGGCCACCGTTTTTGTCAATGCATAAAATGCAGAGAAACTAGTTGCTAGGGGGCAGAATCTGTTTGAATTTAATCCATTAAGAATAATCTATTGAGAATAATCTCCTAATTATTATGTCAAGACTTCAAAATTCTTTGTTTTTTTTAACTTAACAAGCAGTCAGTTTAAAATAGTAAGGTCATATGATTCAGGAAATGGTGCAACTGAGTTAGTATACCTCCAGAAAACTTTATAATGACTCAGACTTGTAGCAAAATAAAATTCCTTTTAAATACCATTGCTGTTTTGAATCTTTGAAGTGGAAATCTGAATGCAAAGTAGAAGTTGGATCTATTACTATCTACTGATAATAAAATGCACTCTTTCTTTGAACCAAGTATTAATACAGAAGGATTTGTGCAATATTAAATATCTGTTTGCTTGTTCCCATTTAGATAAATGCTCGTACAGAACTGGCATTGAGATACAATGACATTTCTCCATTGGAGAACCATCACTGTTCTGTGGCCTTTAAGATCCTGGAAAAGGTAATTTTGGCAATAAACATAGAGAAGGACGTTGGTTAAAATCTTAATATGCACATTAAGCTAACCTCAGTATTCATTTTAGAACACCTTTCCCCTTGCAGACAAGTTTCTGTCAGTTTAAATGTGGTTATAGCTTTCACCTGAGGACCTTCAGCAGGTGGGAAAGATCTGCAGCTGTCCTGCCCGTGCAGGTTCTGAGGAAATGCTTGTCTTTGGACATTGGTGGTTAAGTGTTCAAATGCCTCAGCATTTGGTTAATGTCAAGGTGGCAGATGCAGACAATATAGCCTCTGTGTCTCTGATATTCCTGACATGGCTGCTTTCACTTTGTTCCACTTTAAATATCAAACCCTGCACCTCCAGTGAAATGGTGTGTATTCAAGCCAATACCATTCACTAATTTCGCTTCTAATTGCTACTCATTGTGGAGGCCTTGCAGCTTACGCTCATGTAGTTTATAGCTCCTAAACTCCCAAGAAAGTTACGATCTTGCTTTATTCCAAACAATCATCTTCAGATTAAAACAAATGTCATTTAGAAATAGAATTATATTTTCACAGAAGCATAGTCAACAACTAGAGCTTATTTCTCTATCAGTTTTGAGATTCCTAAATCAGATTAGATAAATATATCTAGGGATGTGGAATTCAGGGGTGTAAAGGGTGTTGATCTATAGATCTTCTATTACCTAACTGAGCTGCAGACAAGGCTCAATGGGCTGAATGGCCGATTCCATTTTACATGTTTGCTTTTTTTTAACTATTGGAACATAAAAAATAGGAGCAGGAGTACATCACTTGGCCTTTCAAGCCTGCTGTTCAATATGATCCTGGTTCACCTGCCCCAGGTCTCATCTCCCCCTCTGTGCTAGTTCCCCATGGCCCTCATTTCCCTGATCTTTCAAAAGTGTATCTACTTCCTCTTTAAATATCATCGAAGATTTATCCTTCACAATTCTTCAGGGTAGAAAGAGCCTTGTTAGTGCTAACATCCACTTTCTGTGGACAGTATTTGACATTTTTTCAGGATTCTGAGAAACAAACTTACAATTGGGTAATGGTTGACTTCACCATAAAATTCTGTAATAAGTAGTGATAAAAATGATGAATTATTTTGAATAATAAACACAGTAACAACATGGTGCTGCAAACATGTCTGTTTTCCTTCATCTTACGTAGATGATTGTTTGCAACCATTTAAGTTGTGCTTTAATGGTGTTAGTTATACAGTATCTTTTCCTTGTGTGAAGCCATGAAATGGATTGTACAAAGAAGGCCAGAAATTCATAGAGATTAAGACCAGGACACAACGCATGATTCAGGTCAACTTACTCAACTTTTAGATTCCCTGACAGTGACAAAATTTATTTCAAAGTATTCTTCCTGCATCTGTTTTGTGGAAATTAGTTATAATTGTTGGCGTTGGCCTAAAACCATAGTTTTAGCTTTAGTTTTAAAGTATGAGATTTGAAGGTTTTCACTTGCATTTTAAGAATTGTGTTCCTCAAATATATTCATTCTGAGGGCCATATTTTATAATTTCACCAATTTTAAAATTTTACCAAACTTTTTGGGATTATAATCACAAGAATCTGTTAAAATTGTTTAAAAAAGATTTTGAGGATCCTTGTGTTTCATCCATATTTATTAGCATTTTGAGGATCTTATTCTGTGATTCACTCCAGTTTTTAGTGAATGCTACAAATCATGCACTTTGTCAGTAATCATTCAGAGTTGGTGTTAGTGAATTCAGTTATGATTGATAATCAGGAGACACAAGAGACATACAGATGCTAGTTCGGCTGTAATTTTTTTTTCCTTTTCCTGGCACCCTCAGCCTGAAAACAACATATTCCGAAATTTGACAACTGAACAATATAAGCGAATTCGGGAAGGAATGATAAAGTGAGTATTCCAAATTTCCTGAGGAGATTCCTTTCTAGTTCTTCATGTGAGTTATTTATAATTGGAAGATCTGGAGTTTCTGCAGTTATCAAGGAGTATCACCAAGCACAACAACATAGAGGATATGGTGTCACAGTAGCCCAGCTAGTTGAGCTGCTGCCTTGCTGCGCCAGAGACCTGAGTTCAATCCTGACCTTGGGTGCTGTCTGTGTGGAGTTTGCACATTCTCTCTGTGACAGTGTGGGTTTCCTCTGGGTGCTCTAGTTTCCTCCAACATCCCAAAGATGTGTGGGTTGTTGGGTTAATTGGCCACTGTAAGTTTCCATTAATGTGTAGATAAGTGGTAGAATCTGAAGGGAGTTGATTAGAATGTGGGAGAATAAGGTAGGATTAGTGTGAATTATGTGATTGATGGTTGGCAAGGACTTAGTGGGCAAAAGGGCCTGTTTCCATGTGGTACCTCTCAATGACTAACATTATTTTGTAATCCAGGAAGAAGCGTCTTGACAATCACTTGGTCCAAATACAATCTTTGCAAGGCTGTTCCTGAGCTCTGCACAAGATGTGGCATTCTGCCATTTCAGCAGTTATTCAATAGTTACTTTCTGTTCAAATTCAATGAAGCACAACTATCACATAGGGAAGTTACTGGAGAGGATTCTTAGGGATAGGATTTATGAGCATTTGGAAAACCATAGCCTAATTAGGGCCAGTCAGCATGGCTTTGTGCAGGGCAAGTTATGCCTTACTAACTTGATTGAGTTTTTTGATGAGGTGACGAGGGTGATTGATGAATTTAGGGCTGTGGATGTTGTCTACATTGATTTTAGTAAGACATTTGACAGGTCCCTCATGGGAGGCTCATCCAGAAGATTAAGATGCATGGGATCCAAGGTGAATTGGCCATTTGGATTCAGAACTGGCTTGCCCGTAGAAGACAGAAGGTATTTATCAATGAGACTTATTCTAGCTGGAGGTCTGTGACTAGTGATGTTCCTCAGGGATCTGTACTGGGACCTCTGCTGTTGGTGATGCATGTAAGTGACCTGCATGAAAATGTACATTGGTGAGTTAGTAAATTTGCAGATCATATGAAGATTGGTGGTGTTGTGGATAGTGTAGAAGACTGGTAAAGGATATAGTGGGATATACTGTAGATCAGTTTCAGATATGGATGGAGAAATGGCAGATGGAGTTCAACCTGGCCAAATGTGAAGTGTTGCACCTTGGGAGATCAAATGTAAAGAGACAGTACACCGTTAATGGCAAGACCCTTAACAGTGTTGATGAGCAGAGGGACCTTGGGGTCCAAGTTCATAGTTCCCTGAAAGTGGCTACACAGGTTGATAGTGTGGTAAAGAAGGCATATGGCATGCTTGCCTTCATTAGTCGAGGCATTGAGTTCAAGAGTCAGGAAGTTATGCTGCAGCTTTATAAAATTTTAGTTAGGCTGCATCTGGAGTGTTGCATACAGTTTTGGTCACCCCATTATAGGAAGGATGTCAAGACTTTGGAGAGAGCTGCTTGGATTAGAGGACATGTGCTACGAGGATAGGTTGGACAAACTTGAGTTGGTTTCTCTGGAGCGGTGGAGCCTAAGGGCAGACCTGATAGAGGTTTATAAGATTATGAGAGGCATAGATAGAGTAGACAGCCGGTATCTTTTCCCCCAGGATTGAAATGTCTAATACCAGAGGGCATGCATTTGTGAAAGTTTTTTTTATTCATGGGATGTTGCTGCTATTAGAACCATAGAACCATAGAACAATACAGCACAGTACAGGCCCTTTGGCCCTCCATGTTGTGCTGACCTTTAAACTTCGCTTAAGACTATCTAAACCCTTCCTCCCACATATCCCCCTATTTTAAATTCCTCCATATGCTTATCTAACAATCTTTTGAACTTGACCAGTGTACCTACCTCCACCACTACCCCAGGCAGCACATTCCATGCACCAACCACTCTCTGGGTGAAAAACCTCCCTCTGATATGTCCCTTGAACCTCCCACCCATTACTTTAAAGCCATGCCCTCTTGTATTGAGCATTGGTGCCCTGGGAAAGAGGCGCTGGCTGTCCACTCTATCTATTCCTCTTAATATTTTGTATACCTCTATCATGTCTCCCCTCATCCTCCTTCTCTCCAATGAGTAAAGATAAGATAAGATCTTTACTAGTCACATGTACATCGAAACACATAGTGAAATGCATTTTTTGCGTAGTGTTCTGGGGGGCAGCCCTAGCTCCCTTAGTCTCTCCATACTCTCTCCAAACCAGGCAGCATCCTGGTAAATCTCCTCTGCACCCTTTCCGATGCTTCCACATCCTTCCTATAATGAGGCGACCAGAACTGGACACAGTACTCTAAGTGTGGTCTAACCAGAGTTTTGTAGAGTTGCATCATTACCTCGCAGCTCTTAAACTCAATCCCATGATTTATGAGAGCTAACATGCCATAAGCTTTCTTATCTACCCTATCCACCTGCGAGGCAACTTTCAGTGATATGTGGATATGAACCCCTAGATCCCTGTGCTCCTCCACACTACCCAGAATCCTGCCATTTACCTTGTACTCCGCCTTGGAGTTTGTCCTTCCAAAGTGTACCACCTCTCACTTTTCCGGATTGAACTCCATCTGCCACTTGTCAGCCCAGCTCTGCATCCTATCAATATCCCTCTGCAATCTCCTACAGTCCTCCACACTATCCACAACACCTCCGACCTTTGTGTCATCTGCAAACTTGCTAACCCACCCTTCTACCCCCTCATCCAAGTCATTAATAAATATCACAAAAAGTAGAGGTCCCAGAACCGACCCGTGTGGGACACGACTAGTCACAGCCCTCCAATATGAATGCATCCCCTCCACCACAACCCTCTGCTTTCTACAGGCAAGCCAATTCTGAATCCACTTGCCCAAGCGTCCCTGGATCCCATGCCCTCTGACCTTCTGAAGAAGCCTACCATGTGAAACCTTGTCAAATGCCTTACTAAAATCCATGTAGACCACATCTACTGCACTACCCTCATCAATCTTCCTGGTCACCTCCTCAAAGAATCCTATCAGGCTTGAGAGACATGATCTTCCCTTCACTAACCCATGCTGACTGTCCCTAATCAGTCCATGATTCTCTAAATGCTCATAGGTCCTATCTCTAAGAATCATTTCCAACAGCTTGCCACCACAGATGTAAGGCTCACTGGTCTGTAATTCCCTGGACTATCCCTACTACCTTTTTTGAATAAGGGAACAACGTTTGACACCCTCCAGTCCTCTGGTACCATTCCCGTGGACAATGAGGACTCAAAGATCCTGGCCAATGGTTCAGCAATCTCCTCCCTCACCTCGCGGAGCAGCCTGGGGAATATCCCGTCAGGCCCCGGGGACTTAACTGTCGTAATATTTTCTAACAGCTCCAACACATCCTCTCTCTTGATATCTACATGCTCTAGAACATTACCCTTACCAACACATGCGTCATCAAGGCCCCTCTCCTTGGTGAATACTGAAGAGAAGTATTCATTGAGAACCTCACCCACTTCCACAGCTTCCAGGCACATCCTCCTACCTTTGTCTCTAATTGGTCTTACCTTTACTCTTGTCATCCTTCTGCTCTTAACGTACGTGAAAAAAGCCTTGGGATTTTCCTTAACCCTACTCGCCAAGGCCTTTTCATGTCCCCTTCTTGCTCTCCTCAGCCCCTTCTTAAGTTCCTTCCTTGCTACTCTATATTCCTCCTGAGCCCTTTCTGATCCTTGCTGCTTACACCTTATGTATGCTGCCTTCTTCCTCCTAACTAGTTGTTCCACCTCTCTTGTCACCCATGGTTCCTTCACCCTGCCATTCTTTCTCTGCCTCACCGGGACAAATTTATCCCTAACATCCATAAATGGTGATATTTATTGCCCATGTCTAATTGCTCTTGAACTGAGGCAGCTAAGAGCTAACTGCATTGGTGTATCTGAAGTCAGGTGTGGACTAGACAAGAGAAGGATGGCAGATTTCTTTCTCTGGAGAAAACTAAACAGTAACCTTTCTTGAGAAATTTCTTTGAATATTAATCCAGAGGTTCTGTTGCAAAATTCAGATGTAACGTTGCCTAACAACAACTAAACTGCTTCCACTTTAGGGAAAAAAATGAACCTGCTCCCAGGCATGAAAATTGATCATACACCAACAATGCTTTAGTGCAATAAGTGGTTAGTAACTCCTTCCAGTATCTATAGAAGGTATAAAAGGAGTGCAAGTTAGAGTGGGAATGGCCATCATGGGAGTGGCCATTTTGTGAGGTGGAAGTGTTGCTGTTGAGGTCAAAATGCTGGCTTTGGTGAGGAGGGTGACTAGTGATCAGGTAGGGTTTCTTTTCTTCTCTTTCTTTCCAAGCAGCAGGATCTGGGATAAAGGATATGGAAAACAGGGCAGTGGTATGCTCCTCTTGCAGGGTGTGGGTGATCAGGGACTTTTCCAATGACTCTAATGACTACATGTGCGGGAAATGTGTCCAGCTGTAGCTCCTAGCAGGCCACATAGTGCAGCTGAAGCTGTGTTTGGACTCGGCATGGAGTATCTGGGATTTGGAAAATGTGCTAGATAGCACATTTGGTGAGATGGTTATGCCACAGGCACAGAAAGATAAGATAAGATTTCTTTATTGGTCACATGTATATCGAAACACACAGTGAAATGCAACTTTTCTGTAGAGTGTTCTGGGGGCAGCCCACAAGTATCGCCACGCTTCTGGCGCCAACATAGCATGCCCACAACTTCCTAACCCATACGTCTTTGGAATGTGGGAGGAAACCGGACCACCGGGAGGAAACCCACACAGACACGGGGAGAACGTATGAACTCCTTACAGACAAATTGAACCCGGGTCTCTGGCACTGTAATAGCGTTACGCTAACCGCTATGCTACCGTGCTGCCCCAGGGCAGAAGAGAGGAAATGGGTGATGACCAGGAAGGGCAGTAAGGGTAGGCAGGTAATTCAGGAGTCCCTTGTGGTCATTTCCCTCTCAAGTAGGTGTACCAGGATTGATACTGTTTTGGGGCTTGGCCTCCCAGGGGATAACAACAGCAACAGCCCAGTTTGTGGCACCACAGAGTGTTTTGCAACACAGAAAGGGAGTAATAAGGCTGGGAGAATGATCAATACACAAAAATTGCTGGAGGAATTCAGCAGATCAGGCAGCATCCACGGAGGGAAATAAACAGTGGACGTTTCGGGCAGAGACCCTTCATCAGGACTGGAAAGGAAGAGGGCAGAAGCCAGAATAAGAAGGTGGGGGGAGGGGGAGGAGCACACGCAGGCTGGGGATAGGTGAGTCCAGGTGAGAGGGGTAAGGTAGTGGGTGGGGGAGAAGATGTAATAAGCTGAGAGGTGATAGGGAAAAGAGGCAAAGGGCTGAAGAAGAAGGGATCTGGTAGGAGAGGGCAGTGGACTATGGAATAAAGGATGGGGGAGGAGAGGAGATGGGCAGGTCATCAAGGTGGGGGAAGGGCACCATAGGAATAAGGGAAGACAAAGGAGTGGGGGGGGAGGGGGTAAGAAAAAGAAGGGGTGGGGTTACCAGAAGTTAAAGAAATCGATGTTAAGGCCATCAGATTGGAGACTCCCAAGGCAGAGTATGAGGTGTTGTTCCTCCAACCTGCACCTGGCCTCAATGTAGCAGTAGAGGAGGCCGAGGATAGATATGTAGTATGGGAATGGGATGTGGAATTGAAGTGGGTGGCCACCGGGAGGTGCTGGCTGTTGCGGCAGATGGAGCGAAGGTGCTCAACGAAGCGGTCGTACTCCAGATTTATAAGAGACCTGAGGTGGGACCTTTTTCACCCAGGGAGTGGTGAGGATCTGGAATGCACTGCCTGAGAGTGGTGGAAGCAGTGTTGCTGACAGCATTTAAGATGTGACTAGACAAACACTTGAATAGCCAAGGCATAGAAAGTAGTGGAAGTGCTGGAAGATGGGATTAATATAGATGGGAGCCCACTGGTCAGCATGGACATGGTGGGCTGAATGGCCTGTTTCCATGCTATATGACTCTAAATTTTTAAATGAGAAGCTAGCTTTTACCCCACTTTGGGTATATAAGCATTGGTGGCAAGCCAAATCTGCAAGGCACCTTGTGCTTGAGATGGCCAAGATTTGTTACTGTATTTAGGATATTGCTCCTGACATACATTAGTAAGGAATTTTACTACTGCAGGTTCATGAGATGACAATATTCCTTTCTTTAGATGTGTTCTAGCCACGGATATGGTTCGTCATAATGAGATTCTGAACCAGTTCAGATCCATTCTGCCGGTGTTTGATTTTAACAACAAAGACCATAAGGATACTGTGAGTACCAAGATCTTAACCACACTCTTAGGGTTGCTGCTTATAGCTGTTTAATGAGTTACCCAAGTTGAAGATGCTTCAGGGCTGATAATTTTAGTACATGCCTAGTCTTTGGTGTTGATGTCCCAAGCTAAGGGCCCAAGTCCTTGTTCTGTCCCATACTTAGTGCCCGAGTCTGATGCAGTGTGAAAAATGAGCAGTTGGAATACTGATGTTAATACCTTGCACTTGATTTGAGAGCCTCTCCCAACCACTTGTAAGTGCCCGCCACCCCCACAACCATAAAGCAAAATATTAGAGAGACAACAGTTAATCAAAATGAGGCTGAAAGAACAATATTGAATTTGTAAGTATTTGGTGTTAATGATATCTCCACCTTATTCCTTGACTTTATGGACTCAGATCAATTTGGTGCTGAGATATTCATTGTAGGTTGATAAAACTAGGGGTGCACAATGGTGCAGCTGCTGCCTCACAGCTCCAGTGACCCAGGTTCAACCCTGACCTCCAGTGCTGTCTATGTGGAGTGCGCATGTTCTTTGTTTGAATTTTCTCTGGGTGCATTGGTTTTCTTCTACATCCTGAAGTTGGGCAGATTGATAGGATAATTGGGCACTGCAAATTGCCTCTACTATGTAGGTGAGTGGTAGAATCTGGGGGTTGATTGATGGGAATGTGGGAAGAATAAAATGGGATAAGTGTAACTAGATGCTTGATGGATAGCATAGACTTAATGGGCCAAAGGGTCTATCTCCCTGCTGTATGACTCAGTGACATTACGTGTGCTATGCAGCAACATCAGCACTTGGTACTCCTCCTCGGGAATTCATTCTTTTCACTCCAGTGGAAGAAGTTTCGGAGGCAGGGTATGGTGCACTGATGCTGCTGCGTGTTTTGTGTTTACTATTTCCAACAGACCTTTTTGATGAATTTAAGGTACTCTCTGGGAACTGATCTCCCATAATGTTTTTTCCTGATTTAAGATCAAAAGATATTAAAAACCAACAAATTCATTGGTCCCCAAAACCATTTAAATGAAGTGACTATTCCACAATGCAGCTGAAGTATAAATGTTCCATCTGCATGGTTATCCATGAAACCTGCTTATCATACATTCCATTACATAATTGCCATCTGTAGTCCCAAATTCCTAGTGCTTCCCTGCCCCATATCCAGTAATGATTCTTGTATGTTCTGGGAAATTGTTCCTGTGCTGTCCACTGGTGGCCTCGTATTCAAATGCTCTATTACAAGTTACACTTGGAGTGGCAAAAATTATTCATGCATGTTAATCATCAAGGCCAGCACAGATGTGCACACATGCCATTCTGATTTTGCTTTATCTGAATGTGGACATGAATATGGGGCTCTCTCTAGGTTCAGTGCCTTCTGAATGGCTTGCCCCTCCTCATTTTCCTCCTCAGTACCATCCTCTTCCTCATCATCATTTTCATAGTTTATCAGGAAGGTTACTTTTCCTCTCATCCTTTTTATTATCACTTCACCAGAACACAAAAATAAGATCAGAAGTAGCATTCAGCCTCTTGAGCTTGACGGCTTTAAAAGTGAGACAGGGCGAGTTTAGGGCTGGCATGTCCCTGTTTAGAGTGAGGGACAAAGCTGGCAGGATGAGGGATATTGAGGCTCTGGTCAGGAAAAGGGAGTTGTATGTCAGGTATAGGCAGCTGGGGTCAAGCAAGTCTATGGAGGAGTACATGGGATGGAGGAGTATGCTTAAGAAGGAAACAAGGAGGGAAAAAAGGGATATAAGGCCAATATGCTGTTTGCCTTCTTAACTACTTGTTGAACCTGCCCGCTAACCATTTGTGATTCATGCTCTACATCTGTCTGAACTTCACTCACGTGCAGGGGAGGACAGCCCAGTAATTTCCCTTTTTTGCTTTCGATACAAAAACATGGCGTTCACCATCTGAAATCAAACACCTTGAGGAAATGACCTTCAGACTATATTGCATCACTAACTCTGCATCAAATAAAATGTACTGCCTTTAATGTGAATAACTTCTGTACACCAGCTTGAAAACCCTTCCTCCAGTTCACCATCATAGGAAATTTATTACCAAATCTACCCCATAAATACAGGGAAATGTCATGTATTGTAGTTTGAGTCTCATTTATTCAACCATGTTTCAGGAGGAACCTAGGCACAATTCTCATGAAGTGCAGGAAACCAGGAAGCCACAGGGCTGGTCCACCTCCCATCCCAGGTGTAACAGGTTCTGCTCCAGCTGTGGGAGGTAGGAAGAACAGTGGCCGGCAATAACCATGACATCCCAATGAAGCAGCTCCTCTCCTGTAGGTGCATTACAGCAGTGAGGCTTTAACTTAAATTATATTTCCTGTCTTAATTTATTTCATCATATTTTGTCAGACATATGAATTTAATAATATTAAGGGGGGCTCATGCATAGGTAGGGGTGTCATTAAGTTGGATGTCCATAACTTGAGGACGGCCTGTTACAGAAATAAGTGCATATGATTCAATATACATTACAGGGATGTAGTTTCAAAGTGACCAAGTTAGGAATTAAATATTCCAGTATATTTAACTTTTAGAAGAAATAAGGCAAAATGGAAAAGGAGGAGGGGCAGCCCTTATAATAAGGCATGGGCAAAGGCAGTTGAGAGAAGGATCATAGCTCATAAAACCAAGAAGTAGAATCAATTTGGGTAGAGCTAGGAAAAACCAAAGGGAAGAAAATATTGGGAGTTGTGTATCAGTCCCTGAGCACCAGGGTTAATCAGGGATATAGTATAAAACAAAAAGTTCAAGTAACAAGAGGAATGGAATAATCATGCCTCAGACTTAGCAAACCAAATGAGCAGTAATAATATGGAGAATTTATGGAGTGTATAAGAGAGTGTTTTCTAGATCATAATGTCGAGGAATGAACAAGTGAACATGTTTAGTTTTGTCTTGTGCAATGAGAAAGGGTTAGTTAATAATCTTCTAGTCAAGAAGCACAAGGGGAACAGTGAGCATAATATGATACAATTTAATATAAGATTGGGGGTGGTTTAGTTCAATCTAAGACCAGGATCTTATATCTGTTACAAATGCTATGGTAATTTGGGAAACTACATAAAAAGGTTTGACAGTAAACCAGCAATGGCTACCTCACCAAAGCAGTATCTTCCTTACTGCTCCAGTGATCATTAATCTGATACATCTATTTTCTTCGGAAAATACATAAATTTGCATGACCATATCAACATTTCCTGAAAGGGAGCTGACTTTTTTTTCCCCTCGATTTTGTATCCCTCTCTGTCTTCAGGCTGTCCACACAAGCCATTTATTCTCATGCTATTTTAAAGAATTGTTCTATATTCCTGCTCTTTATGCTCTAAAGAAAATAAGTTACCTCTCTTCAAAACTTAGTGGCACGTATCTGAGTGTTGTTCTGATTGCTCTAATACATCAATGCTCATTTGAAGAGAATATATTCAAGCATTCATGAACTATTCTTAATATAACTTTACAAATGAGCTTTGCTGCGTCATAACATGTTTAAATACCTATTTATATGCTTTCAAGATTTATTTTAATTATTGATTAGCCTACTTGCTGATTCCTTTAAATATGTATTAATTTTAATATATCAACTGTAAATCTAACTGCCATTTCCTAAATACGTCATGTTTCTACGTATTTGCTGATTAAAATATCACCTTGGATAAATATAATGTGCTACGTAAAAGCTTATTTAATGCAGTTCCCTTTTCTCATGCTTTTTGAATTATGAATGTGTGTGACAGAAAGAGAATATGTAGGTAGTTTTGTCTTTGGGTGATGGCATAAAGCTGAAAACATTGACTCTGCCGCAGTTACACATCTCCCTTGATATTCATCTCCTTTGATCTCAATCAGTGTAGAGATTAGATCGGGGTGGAGGGAAAGAAAGGGGGAATAATAAAAGATAGATACTTCTAGTTATATGTGATAGCAGAGAGAGAGTTCTGTGCACAAATCATTGTAAATATTGAGTAATTGATTATTGAAGTATATGGGATTCTGGAATTCGTTGATAGATCACAGAGCACAAAGGCAGGGAATTTATGTTGAACCTGCATGTGGAGTATTGAACAGAAGAGGGTGCAGAAGAGATTTATTGGCACGATTCCAGTGATGAGTGATTTCAGTCATTACTTTTCCAGAATGGAGAAATTGGAACTGTTTTCACAGATAATTTACATGATTTTTTGGAGTAAATTTGGGCAGCACACTGGCAGAGCTTCAGCAACACAAGTTCAATCCTGACATCCAGTGCTGTCTGTCTGGAGTTTGCATGTTCTTCCTGTGGCTGCTTGGGTTTACTCCAATGCTCCAGTTTCCTCTGACATGCCAAAAATGGATCTTTACCTCTCGTTGTCTTGGTGTAGCAGCCAGCATGATCAAAGACCCCACCCACCTGGGACATTCTCTCTTCTCTCCTCTTCCATCAGGTAGAAGATACAGGAGCCTGAGGGCACGTACCACCAGACTTAAGGACAGCTTCTACCCCACTGTGATAAGACTATTGAACGGTTCCCTTATACAATGAGATGGTCTATGACCTCACGATCTACCTTGTTGTGACCTTGCACCTTATTGCACTGCACTTTCTCTGTAGCTGTGACACTTTACTCTGTACTGTTATTGTTTTTACCTGTACTACATCAATGTGCTCTGTACTAACTCAATGTAACTGCACTGTGTAATGAATTGACCTGTACGATCGGTTTGTAAGACAAGCTTTTCACTGTACCTTGGTACAAGTGATAATAATAAACCAATACCAATACCAATGTGCTGGTTAGTAGGATAATTGTCACTATAAATTTCCCACAGTGTGTAGCTGTGATGGGATTGTGGCAAGAATAGGCTACAGGGAAAACTAGTGGGGGAATGGATTGCTCTTTGAGATGGCATAGACTTGATGGGCCAAATAGCCTCCTCCTGCGTCAGGAGAATTGAGGTTACAATATTGAGAATCGGTGCATACAGATACCATTGTCCAGGGGAATTTGGTGTGTATGGTGTTCCATCACCAAAGGAGAAATGTTGGGTGGCCCATCCCCAGTGAGAGTCAGTGTGTGGAGCTTGTCCCTTGTGGGGAGTTGGTGTCGTGTCTGTTTGTGTGGGGCATGTCCTTCAGGGAGAGTCGATGAATGTGGGTCTTCTCCCTAAGGGAGAGTTTGTGTGTGTGTGGACCCATCCCCTGGGGAGAGTCAGGGTGCATAGAGTCCACCCCCCCCAGACAGAGTCTGTGTGCAAGGAACCCTTTCCCTACAGATAGTCTGTGCTTTTGCTTCTATATCTTGCTATGTACAGGTACATGGGATTTTTTTTGACAGTTCTCAGCATGTCACTGGGAGGCAGTAATATTCCCAGCAGAATGTAACAGACCTTTGTGAAAGTCCCTCTCAACAACGATATGAAGAAAGGTGCAATAGATTCTGGAAAAGGATTGATGTTCCACTGCTGGGAATCTCTTCGACAAATTGTTGCTGTGAGATGCGGCATTGGAGATTGGGTGAGGAGAATGGGAGTGGATGTTGGGGAAATCTGTTCAAGCTGTTTGTGTGTGTGCCTAAATACTTGAGCGCCGGTGCAGTAGAATTCTGCTGGGTGATGGCATTGGGATGGAAATGGAACTGAGCTGCAGATCTTTGAAGAAAGACGGAGGGTTCCAAAATTAGATAAATATGAACCTCACTTACAACAAGGTTAGCTTGTAATGTGGGTGTAAAGCTGTCCCCCCGACACTTGGATTATATTGAGGTTGC
Source organism: Pristis pectinata (assembly GCF_009764475.1). Lineage (NCBI taxonomy): Eukaryota > Metazoa > Chordata > Chondrichthyes > Rhinopristiformes > Pristidae > Pristis > Pristis pectinata. The sequence goes on from NC_067405.1 coordinate 17,729,678, forward strand.
ACTGTGTATCTTTATTTTTATCGTAGTAAGTGGTTATCTCTATTGAGGACAGCAGTTATTGCCTTTCCCTAATTGCCCTACAAATGAGTGTCTTGCCTAACCCCTACAGAAGGAGAATCAATTGCATTTCTGTGAATTTGGAGTTCCATTGAGCAGAATAGATTAAGAAACAGATTTCCTTCAGTAAAGACACGAGTGAACCAGATGGGCTTTTACAACAATCCATTCGATTTGTGGTGACCATTACCAATGCTAGCTTTTTATTCCATTTTTTTTCATCAAAATATCTGAACTTAAATCCCTAAATCATTAGTCTAGGCCTGTGGATACCGGTCCAGTCATTGAACTGCCGTGTATTATTGTGTTAATATGCTACGTTTGTCTGTAATTATTTGTTTAAAAATAACATTGTATATGTATGGGGATTTCACTTTCAGGAGTCTCACAACTGTGATTAAATATTCCTTGTCGGTGAAATATTTTCACATTTCTACTTAGACGATTAGATAAAGCTTCTTCATCCATGGGACTTCTTTAATATCATTTCTTTACAGCTTACAATGATTATAATAAAAGTCAGTGACATTTCCAATGAAGCACGTCCCATGGATGTGGCTGAACCATGGCTGGATTGCTTGCTGCAAGAATTTTTCAACCAGGTACTCTGCTTTATTTTACCCAATGGGAACACTCTGAAGTGATTTGCTGTATTTCAATGAAAACTGAGTGCTGGAATGAACACTGAGATTTCCAGACAAAAAAAAACATTTTAAAACATGTATTGGCTATTCAGGGACCTCTGTCCCAAAGGTTAATGGGAATTAGTCATATCGTATCATCCAGTTCCCAATAGTTTGCTTAGAAGAAATATGATTGAAGGGTCCAATGAAGGGTTCTGGAACTTGACACATTAGTTGTTTCTCTTTCCACAGTTGTTGCCTGACATGTTTCCAGCATTTTGTGCTTGGAAGAAGTATCATGATTCCATTACTAATGAGAGAGCAGAAGAATTTCTGAGAATTTTTTAGTACCAGGGCTCAGTGCAAAGGTTTTCACACCAAAGCAGTGGAAGTTCTAAGTCTGGGGAAGTAGTCTTCTCTGGGTCCACTCTAAGATATAGGTGGCACCATTCTATTATGCTGACAGATTTGTAGGCTGACTGTCATAGGTTAGAGCACAAGTCCTGGTGTGGCACTTAGAGGTGTCGGGAAAGAACTGAAGACATTTTTCTTATAAATTTCCACAGCACCTATATAATTAGCATAAGACATAGGAGCAGAATTAGGCCATTTGGCCCATGCAGTCTGCTCCACCATTCGATCGTGGCTGATTTATTTTTCGCTCTCAACCCCATTCTCCTGCCTTCTCCCCATAACCTTTGGCACCCTTACTAATCAAGAACCTATCAATCTCCACTTTAAATATACCCAATGACTTGGCCTCCACAGCTGTTGTGGCAATGAATTCCACAGATTCACCACCCTCTGGCTAAAGAAATTCCTCCTCATCTCTGTTCTAAAGGAGGCTGTGCCCTCTGGTCCTAGACTCTCCCACTACTGGAATCATCCCATCTATGTCCACTCTATTCAGGCCTTTCAATATTCAGTAGATTTCAATAAGATCCCCCCTCATCCTTCTAAACTCCAGCGAGTACAGGCCCAGAGCCATCAAATGCTCCGCATACATTAACCCTTTCCTACCTGGGATCATTCTCGTAAACCTCCTCTGGACCCTCTCCAATGCCAGTGCATCCTTCCTGAGATATGGGGCCCAAAACTGCTCACAATACTCCAAATGTGGTCTGACCAATGCCTTATAAAGCCTCAGCATTACATCCTTGCTTATATATTCTCATCCTCTTGAAAGGAACACTAACATTGCATTTGCCTTCCTTACAGCTGACGACCTGCAAGTTAACCTTTAGGGAATCTTGCACTAGGACTCCCAAGTCTCTTTGCACTCTGATTTCTGAATTCACTCCCGTTTAGAAAATAGTGTATGCCTTTATTCCTTCTACCAAATTGCATGACCATAGACTTCCCGACTCTGTATTCCATCTGCTGCTACTTTGCCCATTCTCCCAACCTGTCCGAGTCCTTCTGCAGACTTCCTGCTTCCACGACACTACCTACCCCTCCACCTATCCTTCTATCATCTTTGTAATAATAATTAAATCATTATCAATATTGTCAGAAGCTCCATGATAATGCTCTTGTTTATAATTTGAGACTGTGAAGTTGGTCTGGAAACAGCAAAAAGAAGTTTGTGGACTTGAATCCATCGTGGGAGTTCTATTTTTGTTAATAAACAAGTGTTCTGAAGAACTGTACATGTAATCATGCTGGTCATCTTGCTTACCTTGATAGCTGTAAAGTTGTGATATAACCAAACATTAACTGGAAGTCTCCTTGATGAATTTGACTTACAGATATTTAAGAAATTCTAATATATTGTTAATTTGTTTGTTTTAATGTAATCCAGCAACTTTTAAAGGTAAGTTCCCTCACCCACTCAGTTTAATGTGAAAGTATGTCAAGTTTGTCCTTGATTGGAGGGTAAATATTTCTCTTACTTTCTGCCAAAAGCTAACTGTTTGGAAGTCCACTTCTCTTGTTGAGGAACTTGGTTCTGTGCCGTGTCTCAGTTATTTCTTGAGGTATTTGGGGCCTGGGTAGATGTAGAAATTGTTATTGCTTTTATGGCTGCTCTTCCTAACCTCTTTCTTGGAAAAAGGTGGTGAGACATAACAAGAGGTGATTCATCTTCACATAGTATAGCCCATTTGGCTCATGAATGATTTAATACATGGTAACATACTAATTTCAATATTATATTAGGAATTACATTGAAAATTGGCATCCAGCTATAGTGACACAATCTAACAGAGATAATTTGGGACACACAACTAGGAAAGGGACAAAAGCACATTAGTTGCCTGTTTTAAATTCATCCAGTTTTACTCTGCAGTGTATTCAACTTAAGCCCATGGGATGAATTAGGTTAAAAACAGGGCTAATAAGGCCATGTTGGGGATAGCAGATGACAACAAAGAAAATCAGAGCTGGATAAGAGTTCTGCAAAACTCTTGTAATGGAGGTTCCTTTTGAGTTGCCCAAACCCAAATGAATTCATTACATAGGTTGTGTAGAGCTCATGATCAGTTCTGATTATGCATATTTTCAACTTTGTGTTGTAGAGTGACATGGAGAAACTCGAAGGGCTGCCTGTGACCCCATTCATGGACAGGGACAAAGTGACAAAACCTTCATCCCAAACAGGTTTCATCCGCTTCGTGTTGCTGCCCTTGTTCATTGAACTTGCAAACTTATTCCCTAATTTGGAGGTATGTTATTAATCTTTTAAACTGTTCTCAGCATATCATTATACCATGTGACTTGCCCATATGCACTCTATTTTAGTAATTGTGGATTACATGGTCCATCTCTTGTTTATAAACAGCAGAGATCACCAGGGGTAATGAATATGTTGTCATTATCCAGCACATGCCCTAAATATTTTATTATTTATAACACCTCTGATGATAAGTTGAATTAACACCATATATTTAGATGGTTGTCATCCAGTACTTGTTGAAAGTCTGAGACTGGATTTTCCTCTGAAATCATGCCCTTATAGGATTAAACCATGATCCCTTCCTTTCTTTTCTATTGTTTAACAATGACTGATCCTGTAAATGGTACCAGAGGCACAGAGCCTAGACCAATGCAAATTTCCCTCTTAACGGTACAGATCACAGTGGCATCCAAGTGATGTTGGTGGCTCTGTAGCCCTTGAAAGAGTGCGACGGTCATGTAGCAACCCCTCGTACCCTATCCTGAACCCTGGAATCCGAGATCAAAGAGAAATTTTACTTATGCTTCTGTGACAACACTTATAATATTTATTGACCGTCATTCAGTGTCCCTGAGAATGAAGTCATGAGCTGCTGTCTTGAACTGTGGAAATATGTGGGATCATGCCACCGTAGTATGAAGTGGGAATCAATTTAGTCAGACGGAAGTACCTCAAAGGCAGCAGGACCTTCAACATTAAGATGGTATTTGACCAAATGTGACAATGAGGAGGCCTTCAATAAATTCAAAGTCAGTGGGAATGTAGTTGGTTGTGGTTATTAGAGCCAATTATAACAGCCCCAAGGCATCGTTGGAAGAGGCCTGAAGAGGTTTCGTAATAATAACCATCTTCAGCTGCTTCATTGATGTCATAATATCCATCGTAAAGTCAGAACTACTTATGAGCACTGATAAACACAATGCTCTACTCTCTTAACAACCACTCAGATTATGTAGCAGTCTGTGCTTGCATGTGGCTAAATCTAAATAATATTCAACCATTGGCTTAATATTTGCATGTCACAATTATTACTTGCCACTATTTTCTTTCTCAGTAAAATAACACAAAATGAAGTCCTGAGACATCCCACATTCATTGACAACTGCTTATTTTTAGGCTTTTCCTCAGGAGCCCAATCCTGATGATTAGAAATATTTCCTCGTGCAACTAAATTTTAATTATCCAATATTGTAAGCTTTGTAAATAACACAGTAAAGTAATATAGAATGAACATATTGCTTGAATTGAGTGACTTTGAATTCAGAACGTATTGGCTGTAAGTATTTGTCCCATTTCTTCAAAAGACTGATTTAATGCCAAGGGCTCAAACTGAACTTCTTATTTAACAATGTTTACAAATTTAATAAATAGTATCTTATACTGCATAGCAATGATACTGCAGAGATAGAATTTGCTTCTGACAAGTTAAATTTACCATTTAACTCAAAGTTACTCAAACCTGTTACTTGTTATATTGGAATATTTCATATTGACTATTAATGGCTTAAAAAGGGGATTACTTTTGCAGCAACATATCATTGATCCTGTGCGCAAGGCTTTGGATTACTACACTGAGATGGAAAAAGCCTTGGAAAAGGAGAAACTGAATCGTACTGGTACCTCAGTGAATGAAAAGATTGTGAAATCTCCAGAAAAACAGAAGGGAATTGAAAAGAATGCAGATTCAACTGAGCCTAGAAAAACTGTCGACAACATCTCAAACAAACCAACAACATTTCAATCTTCACAGGAAATGGAAAATAAGTGAAAATAGGGTTGGCAATTGGCTCCATTAGATACCCATGCTGATATGTTTATGTATTAGCTCAAATAGCATGCTGCATTGAGGAGAAAGTAAAAAAAAACTGTATAAATCACACCCATTTCCCTTTCTTTGGCTAACTGTGAGACTAGGTCCCAATACTAACTCAACTGTTACCAACTGATCTCATCCATTGTGAATGGGACTGCAGTTAGAAAAGATAAAAAGAATTATGAACCTCAAACCTCATCACAATGGAAAAATAGCTGCTATGTTTTATATGTGTGTTGAAATAATAGGTTGAATATTGACAATTAAATGCATGTTTAGAACAATTCAAAAATAAACTTGTTGTGCAATGTCTAATAAATTCAGTGTGTTGGATATATTGTTGCTAGAAAGAATATTCTGTTAGCCAAAAATGAAATTCACTGTATAATTTTAAGAATCAAATGACCAATATTTGAATGTTGTTAAGTATGCTGCACAGACTTTTGAAGAAATATATTTGAATTAAAATACACTTCATAAGGACATGAACATAAGTAATCAGAACACGAGTAGCTATAAAGACTCCTTGGGCCTTTCCAGTAAAGTTGTGGTCAAAATAAAAATAGTAAATGTTGGAAATACTCACCAGGTCAGGCAGCACAGATATGGAGAGAAAAAAACAGTTCATGTTTCTTTATCTACAGATGCTGCCTTACCTTTTGAGAATTCCAGCATTTTCTGTTTCAAAATTCTAGCATTCTCTTTTTATTGTATTTAAAGTTTATGACTGTTTGGAGATTTGGCCATAACTCCAATTTTTTTGCCTGATCCTCAATGCCATTGAGTTCATTGTAATCCATCTATCCATTTCTGCCATAACTAAACTTAATGACAGTCCACTCTTTTTGCTTTTCCTTGAAAAGCTTTTCCTTCTTAAATGTTGAAGTTATCTCGATTTAAATTTTTTTAATCCAGAATTCCTCATCAATGACAGGACAAAGAGAACTGTCCCAGAAATTCCATCTGCTGCACCAGAACTGCATCTAACTTAAACTTGTGGAAGAAGCTGATGGCTCCTGCAACATGTATTGAACCAGGAAGTGGTTGAATTCATGGATTTCCGTGCGTACAGGTTTTATTTCAAACTATTTCCTTTGACTGAGACAAAATTCTTCTCAATTATACTATGTTTAAGAAATATAGTACTATGTTAACAAACTATGTTAAGTTTGGTGCAGGAAAATTCATTTCTTCTTGCCTTTCTCTGTAAGGTGCCAATGTTGTTCTGAAACCTTCTAATGTTGGGACCTCCAAAGATAACCTTGTCATCCAGCGCAGTGCAGGGTTGGGTCACCTACCAGATAACCTTCATCCTTAGAGCCTATCTCAAACTGAATTGATCCCTCCACCACTATAATCTCCCCTCATCCTTGAACTCTGACCCAACCCTGCAATCAGCCGAGTCCCATGCCTTAATTCCTCACTCCCCAGGTCTGGTGATTGCAGAGCCTGCACTAGCCAATCCTAAGCAGTTAACCCTCTCACTGGCCCATCTGGCATCCCTTTTGATCTGGTGATAACCCAAGTGCTAGGGACCAACCCCCATATCCCAACTGATCTGCTGCTCCATGATTCTCAGCAGGCCACATCCATCACCACCACAGCACCTCTGATATCTGAACATTGCCTGCCTCCATCCCTCAATACTGCTCTAACCTTGCTGGACTCTGACTGAAACCACTCCTCTCTGGTGACAGTATAGACCTGATTAAGCTATCCTGAACTCAGATCCCTTGATACTGCAATGTATATCAACTGCTCAGTTGCAGATGTGGCCCTGGGTCTTGGGTGTGTCTACGGTTTGCTGCAGGGTGATCCATTGACAGAATGGAACAATAAACAGGGAAGAGCTTCAGGTGATAGAGGAAAACAATTAGCAGTTGTGAGGGGAAAAAAAACTAATTAAAATAGTTACATCAGAGAAATGAAACTAATTTCACCACTGGTAAAGAAGAGGAGGAGGAAGAGGAGATTTGTTTCTAATTTAGGAGCATAAAAAATTGCCATGGCAACTGTGAGTGATTGCGTAAGTAAATCTTTGAAGTCTGCATGGAAACCTTGCCACATGAGAACAGAGGTTATTGCTGTCTTCTGGAGGGTTGAGGATGGTCGTGTGGAGACCCAAAGCAAATGGCTTGTAGTGTGATGTGGAAGACAGCAAGAATTTTGTAATCAGCTTAAAATAGTGATATTTTACATTCTACTTAGTTTTACATCTCAGAGTGTTGATAAACTAACATTATTTAAAACCATTGAGATAATAATTCTTAATGTGTTAAATAGCTTAATTTTGTGTTCCAGACTGATTTGTCAGGTGATGCAACCTTCCTGTCACGTGACAGGAAGTTGTTTGATCATGGGTGTAAAAGACAGAGATGTCACCCATTGATGGGGAGGGTTTTATTTTTGGGTTGGGTTTGTTTGTGATTATATGGGCTATAAATCAGAAAATATTTTTATAGTTGTTGTCCCCAGAAGTGTAGATGGAACGTGAGAATACTTTTGCTTGAAAATTCTTTATTTTTTTGGACCAATTGAGCAGACTACCCTTTTGATGTGGTCATGAGTGGTATTAAAGGCTGTTGATGACTCTTACATTTACTATTGGCCAGGGCTCTTCACTAGTAGTAGGGGTCTGAGAGTTGTTTAATAGGGCAAACTGTTTTTTCCTTGTTATTAATTGCTTAGTAACAGTTTTCTCAGGCATACTGATTAGGTTAGAATCACATTGTTATAAACCAATGTTTTGCAACATGCCTCTTTAGAGTGGCAAACTATCCAACTTTGCTTCATAGGAGTGTTATCAAATAAAAGTTTACACTGTGCCATGTATTAGGATTGCTAACCTAAAGCTTGGTCAAAGAGGTAGGTTTTAAGGCTCTTCCTAAGTGAGGAAATAGAAGTGGAGATGGGTGGAGATTTATGGAATTCTAGGGATTATGGCCTCAAGTAGCTGAAGGTGCAGCCTTGAATGATGGAACAATATTTGGGGATGATTAAGGGATATCTTAAAGGGCATAGAGCAAAAGAGATTGTAGAGATAGGGATCAGGGGAGGAGAGAAAATTTGAAGCATTAGTTAAATCAAGAGCTGTTGGTCAGTGAGCACAGGAAATTACAAGAGAGCAGGTCTTAATATGATTTTAAACATGAGTAGAAGGGTTTTGGATGACCCCTGTCCAGAAATTGGGATTATGTGGAGTAGTTTTTAGTTAGTATGAAGTCTTATTTTTGTACTGGGTAGATTGTGATGGAGATCATTTCTGGATGAAATTGAGCTAGGTATTTCTGTATGTTGTTCACATTAGTGTGTCTGACATCTTCCTGTGATCTCGCAAGCATCAATGTCCTGATCCACATTCTGCCTGTCCCAATATAAATGGAATTAGAAAACTCTACCCTATGACTACAGTGGGATTAGGAGCATGTCATGCTGGTTTGTTGCTTGTCATCACTGAGATGTCACATTCTATAGGAAGTATTTCACCCAATTTCTTGTACCTGGACTGCTCTCTCCATGAAGATCAAGATCAATTTTTAACTTCTCAATTTATTCACCACAGGTTCAATCTAAATTACCACAACAGGTTGCTGCCATGTCTTGCAATCAAAGTCATACAGATGCCCAGTAAATGAGGAAGGAATTATTTTTGTTCCACTTTCACTTCAGTGAGGAACAGATGGCACCTTGGGCACCAGGATTTGCCAGTTTTGGTGGACAGTTGGTATTGCTGCCTCACAGCTCCAGAGACCCAGGTTCAGTTTGCAGATGACACAAAGTTTGGAGGGGTTGTGGATAGTGAAGAAGGTTGTCGTAGGTTACAATGAGATATAGACAGGAGGCAGAGAAGTGGCAGGTGGAGTTCAATCTGGACAAGTGTGAAATGATTCACTTTGGAAGATTGAACTTGAGGCAGAGTACAAGGTTAATGGCAGGATTCTTAACAGTGTGGAGAAAAAGAGGGATCTTGGTGTCCAAGTCCACAAATCCCTCAAAGTTGCCACACAAGTTGATAGGGTGGTTAAGAAGGCATATGGTGTGCTGGCCTTCATTAGTTGGGGGATTGAGTTCAAGAGCAGTGAGGTAATGATGCAGCTCTATAGAACTCTGGTTAGACCACACTTGGAGTATTGTGTTCAGTTCTGGTTGCCTCATTATAGAAAGGACGTGGAAGCTTTAGAGAGGGTGCAGAGGAGATTTACCAGGATGCTGCCTGGATTAGAGAACATGTCTTATGAGGATAGGTTGTGCAAGTGACGGCTTTTCTCTTTGGAGCTGCACAGGATGAGAGGCGACTAGATAGAGGTGTACAAGGTTATGAGGGGCATAGATAGAGTGGACAGCCAGCACCTTTTCCCAGGGTGGCAGTGGCCAATACCAGAGGACATCTATTTAAGGTGAGTGGAGGAAAGTTTAGGGGAGATGTCAGAGGTAGGTTTTTTTTTACACGGAGTGGTGGGTGCCTGGAATGCACTGCCAGAGGTGGTGGGAGAAGCTGATACAATAGGGACATTTAAAAGACTCTTGGATAGGTACATGGATGTAAGAAAAATGGAGGGTTATGGGGTGTGTAGGAGGGAAGGTTTAGATTGATCACAGAGTAGGTTTATATAGGTTGGCACAACATAGTGGGCTGAAGGGCCTGTACTGTGCTGTACTGTTCTGTGAACCATTGTGCACATAAGGAACTTGCTGCACTGTTAACTGTTGATTTTGTGGGTGCTTCCTCCAGATAAACAGGGTCAGGCATTGATCACCCCACTGTGACCATGTTGATTTGAGTGTACTCCACATATTCCTTGTGAAGATGGTATCCCAATTTCACACCTGAGGAAAACCTTCATCGTGCTGTGTGGCATTGCCACTGTGCTCATTCATGGATCCAACAGCTCAAAACTAGGCACATGTGGTGACTGTTGAGAGATGTAGCCAGGAGTGTGCAAGTTAGTGGTCTGTTTTATTTAAAAGTTTCTGGTGGGTCAGGAGGAGCAGGAATGTGTGCCTTGACCCATCAGAAGACCTGTGACCGCCACAGTTTTGTATATCCTCAATCCCCCCTTCCTCCACCCCCCCCCCCCCCCACTAATCACCATGTTTTGCAGTCCCTTGTTCACTCAAAATGCTGGAGACTGGTCTCCCAGTACCCTGGAGGTATCTTGTGTAACTTCTGCCAGCTGCCTTTTGGATAACATCCACTGGTTTTCAGCAGAATCTATGAAGGTAGCAGGATTATGAGGACCAAGATTAAAAAAAAATCTTCAAAGATCTGGACTCCAGGAGTGTGGACAATCACATCACTCAGTCTTGGACCTGTGCTGCTGATTCCCACTCCATGTTAAAATCAAAGCATACAGAACAGCTTTGATGACTGAAATAGGCAATTATTGACCTGAAATTGGAAGTTCAAACAATTTTCTAATCCAAAAAGTGTGAGATAATCCAATCAGCAACTATGATTGGCAAGACTCAATAGTTTTCAATGTTATTGTTTGCTTCATTTTGATCTTACTGCAGAATTATCTTTGGAAGTGGTCAGTGCTTTGTTCCACCAACCAGTGTTATATAATACCGTATAATTTTGCTGACTTAGATGATTCAGCAGAAATCCGTTACCTGTCAGCTGCCTCCCTGTCGAAGGAACAGCATTTTGTAGAGACCTGCGTTTGGAAGGGGAGAGAAAACAAGTTCAGTTTCCAAACAGGAGATGCAATGAGAACAAAAAAAAAGTGCTAAATAACTATTTGGAAAGATAAAAAAAAACTGTGCAAAATTGACTTTTTAGTGAAATATAAACCTATAAATGGATATAAATTTGAGTAACTTTAGCATCAGAATAGAATTAAGTTTTCTCGAAGGTGCTCATTTCCCTATCCAACAACAGATAGAATCACTTCTTCTCTCTCACACAGTCTCTAGGGGGCACTGAATTCAGGCGCTCCACCTTTGCTGATACTGCCTTCAGCTGCCAAGGATCTAAGTTTTAGAACTCCCTAAATCTGAGATTTAAAGTGGAGATGGACACCTTTTTGAGAGATTGAGGAACTGGCACAGAGGAGTTGAGGGATGATCATATCGAATGGTGGGGAAGACTTGAACATAGAACATAGAACATTACAGCACAGTACAGGCCCTTTGGCCCACAATGTTGTGCCGACATTTTATCCTGCTCTAAGATCTATCTAACCCTTCCCTCACACATAGTCCCCTATTTTTCCATCATTCATGTGGCTATCTAAGAGTCTCTTAAATGTCCCTAATGTATCTGCCCCCACAACCTCTGCCGGCAATGCGTTCCACGCACCCACCACTCACTGTGTGAAAAAAAAACTTACCCCTGACATCCCCCTTATACTTTCCTCCAATCACCTTAAAATTACGTCCCCTTCTGTTAGCCATTGTCGCCCTGGGAAAAGAAGGGCCTGGTGACCTACTCCTCTTATTTTCTTGTGTTCTCTGCTTTGTTACCCTCTTTTTGTACTTGAAGCCAATCAATGAAACCCAGTGCTCTGAGCAAACCTTAGATGACTGGCCCTAATATCTCTCCATATGGTTTGGCATCAAACATTTTTAATCTGATATTGCTCACGTGAAGTGCCTTGGGTCATCTTTACTACATTAAAGGGACTCTGTGGATGGTATTCTGTGTAACACATCAGTGCATATCTCAGTATTGTCTAGGTCTTGCTGGATATAAAGCACCATGGCGTCTCATTTGTTTCTGATTAATGTAGACTAAACATCTGAGGGACCAGCACTGATCCTGGTGGCACCTGTATGTCTGCAGGTTCCTTTGCTGGTTGCAGAAGGAAAGAAACAGAAGTAGAGGTATGAGCAGCAGGTCTTTTATTATGTGTAGAATCATGTATCAAAGTCATACACATGGTATTCTCAGCTCCTGCAGGTATACTTGTGCTCATACACTGCAGCATCCCATGAATCATGGAAAACAAACAAAACTGCAGATGCTTAAATGTGAAACAAAAACAGAAATGTTAGAAGAACCGTCAGTCGAGCAGCCTCTGTAGAAAGTTCTGAGGAGGGGTTATTGATCTGATGCGTCTGCTTGTTTTTCTTTCCACAGGTTCTGCTTGATTGGCTGAATTCTTCCTGCATTTGTTTTTGCTTCCCATTAATAGTGAGCTGAGAACCTAATTTGTGGTCTACCAAAAATATTTATTAAACTCCAGAGTGATGAATTCAAAATATCAATGATATGCATACAGCTCTGTAAGTGAGTCGTTTGTCTAGACTTATGATTACCACTATTATATAATGTAATTATTATACCTCACATAAGCCTTCTTTCACCATGAGTACTTGGCCCATGTATGATGTATATGATGTAGGCTGCAGATGTATGAGTGGTAATGTTCAAATAGCATTTGTAGTCTGGGTGCTTTAAGCAGCAGAGGCTCAAGCTAAGAGACCTGCACACCTAGTACGCTACAGTGATGACGAGGATGGGATACCACCATCAGCATGTCTTCTCCCAGTGACTGTTACAAATAAGCTGACCGACACCTATATCTCATCATCACCCCTCTCCACCGGTGTGGGGACACTGGCAACCTCTGTGGATGTGATCCAGCAGGCAGACGATTGCACTTGGCATCTTAACCATTTGGAACATTAGGTGTGAGTTAAGAGCAGTCATATGAAACTTTGAAGTGATGACAGAGAGAAGCAGGGAACAGAGAAGAAGCAGCAAAACATAAATGTGAGAGGTTGCATTAATTAAAAAAAAATCAAAAATAGTGAGGCCATTTGGGCAAGAGAGAGCTGGAGCCCCAAGAGAGGAGTACCAGGTAGAGTCATAGATTTGTACGGCACAGTAACTGGCCCTTTGGCACAACTTGTCTCAGTCGACCATTATGCCTATCTATGCTTATCCCATTTGTCTCTATCCCTTTACTCCTTGCCTGCAAGTACCTGTCCAAATGCCCTTTTAAACATTGTGTTAATATCTGCCTCTACCACATCTTCTGGCAGCTTGTTTCATCTCACTAACACCCTCTGGCAACCTTGGTAGTGTAGACATTTTGGTTTGACACAAAGCTATTTTTATAATGTGGGGCAGGAAGAAATATAAAATGGTGTCAATGGCATCAAAAGCATAAAGTTGTAAATTAGGAGCTGTCCTGTGTCAATCCTGACCTTGGGTGCTTTCTGAATGGGATTTGTTTGTTCCCTCCATGACCATGTGGGTTTCCTTCAGTGCTTTGATATTTTCTCCCACAATCCAAAGATGTGCTGGTTAGTTGGCTAATTGGATGCTACAAATTACCTCTAGTGTAGGTGGGTGACAGTAAAGTCAGGGCAGAATTAATGGGCATGTGAGAGAGAAGAGGTTACAGGAAATAAATGGGATTGACGGGATTACTCTGAGAGCTAGCATAGACTCGATGGGCCAAGGGGCCTCTTTCTTTTTGATGTGAAAAAATGAGAACTACTAGATTGATGGGGAAATGAGTGCAGAAGATACAGAAGCATTAAATAACGTGATTAAAAGAAAGCTATACTTTTAACTGAGAAAAGTGAACCTTTTGCTGAAGTTGTGCAGAAATTAGAAAACAATTAAAACCTCAAAATTGCTGAGATTTACAAGTTTGGCACAAGGCACCAGAAACTGGGTGAGCTCATTGGTGATTTTGTTGCAGCATTCAAAGAGCTGTTGGAAAACTGTAGCATTGGAGAATCCATAGAGACCAATGTGAGCAAGTTTTATGTGATTTACACAACAAATATTTAAACAAAGCTGTTATCTACGTTATGATGTTACCAAGAAGTTATGATGCATCTCTATAGAACACTGGTTAGGCTGCATTTAGAGTACTGTGTGCATTTCTGGTCACCTCACTATAGGAAGGATGTCGAGGCTTTAGAGAAGGTGCAGAGGAGGTTTACTAGGATGCTGCCTGGATTACAGGGCATGTGCTATCAGGAGAGGCTTAACAAACTTGGGCTCTTTTCTCTGGAGCGGTGGAGGCTGAGGGGTGATCTGTTGGAAGTGTATAAAATTATGAGGGGCATCGATAGGGTGGACAAGCAATATCTTTTTCCCATTATTGAGCGATCCAATACCAGAGGCCATGCATTTAAGGTGAGAGGGGGTAGGTTCAGAACAGATGTGAGGGGTAGGTGTTTTACTGAGAGAGTGGTGGATGCCTGGAATGCATTGCCTGATAGGGTGGTGGAGGCAAATTCATTGGGGGCTTTTAAGAGGGGCTTGGATGGGCACATGAATGAGAGGAAAATAGAGGGATATGGGCATTCTGTAGGTAGCAGGGAATAGCTATGTCGGCACAACATTGTGGGCTGTAGGGCCGGTTCTGTGCTGTACTGTTCTGTGTTCTATGTTCTAGAGCTCCTGAGAACAAGAGATCCTACATTTGAGACAGTATAGAGAAGAGGGCTGGGATGATAGAGCTTGGAATGTGCACTGTTTTTGCTGAAACTTCAAATAATCATCAGTCATGAGATAGCCAGAATAATGTTCAGTTATATGACTCAGTGTTCAGTATGCAAAGAGGTACTGTAACAAACTGTTCTCTACCTGTTAAGTTCATGAAACTTGATTAGTCATCTGCCAACAGTAAAGTTTTAGTTATGTTTGAAAACTTACTCGGGAGAAGCATTAGAAATATTCAACAAAATATAATGTGATGTGAGAGTCTGAGATCAATTAGTGAAAATACCTATTTTAACCTTGAACCATCAAGGACATACACATATAACGAGTCCTGATTACCAGCACTCTAGTTGGGAAGTGATGCCAGCTACAAGACTAAATACATTCAAAGTTACTTAGGAACATGATGATCAAAATAGGAAGAGGTTCACAAAGACGTTCCAAGACACAATGACAGCAAGGCTAAACCACAGACTCTAACATGTTTGCGAAAGGAGACGGTCATATTGTACCTGGGCAACTTGAATACCAGGAAGTTCCATGAACTGTAAAAAAAAATATTAGACTCTGTTTTTAGATCACAAGATAAGGGAGCAGAAGCAGGCCATTCGGCCCATCGAGTCTGCTCCAAGGAAAAGGGAAAAAGAAATGGGGTGGGAAAAAAAGAGAGAGAAAAAAAAAACTATTCTAATCCCATTTGCCAGCCTTATCCCCATATCCCTTGATACCCTGACTATTTAGATATCTGTCTATCTCCTCCTTGAATACCCCCACTGATCTGGCCTCCACTGCTGTGCGTGGCAAGGAGTTCCACAATTTCACCACCCTCTGGGTAAAGAAACTTCTCCTCATCTCTGTCTTGAAACTGTACCCTCTAATTCTAAGATTGTGCCCTCTGGTCCTGGACACGCCCACCAAGGGAAACAGCCTAGCCACATCTACTCTATCCTTACCTGTCAACATTTTAAATGTCGCTACGAGGTCCCCTCTCATCCTTCTGTACTCCAGCGAGTACAGTCCAAGAGCCGACAAACGCTCATCATACTTAAGCCCTTTCATTCCTGGAATCATTCTCGTAAATCTCCTCTGAACCCTCTCCAACGTCAGCACATCCTTCCTAAGATGTGGGGCCCAAAACTGCGCACAGTATTCCAAATGAGGCCTCACTAGCGCCCCGTAGAGCCTCATCAACACTTCCTTACTTTTATACACTATACCTCTCGAGATGAATGCCAACATAGCATTCGCTTTCTTAACCACCGATCCAACCTGGTGGTTAACTTTTAAGGTATCTTGTATGAGTACCCCCAAGTCCCTTTGTACTACCGCACTATCAATCTTCTCTCCTTCTAGATAATAATCTACCCGCTTATTTCTACTTCCAAAGTGTACAACTGCACATTTCTCAACATTGAATCTCATCTGCCATTTCCTTGCCCATTCTCCTAAACTGTCTAGGTCCCTCTGCATTCTTTCTATTTCCTCTATGCTCCCTACTCCTCCACTTATCTTGGTGTCATCCGCAAACTTAGCCACACAACCATTTATTCCATCATCCAAATCATTGATGTACAAGGTAAAAAGGAGAGGCCCCAACACCGACCCTTGCGGCACACCACTAGTAACCGGTAACCAACCAGAACGAGATCCTTTTATTTCCACCCTTTGCTTCCTGCCAACCAGCCAATTCTCCACCCATTTTGCTACCCTGCCCATAATTCCATGACCTCTCATCTTATTAATCAGTCTCTTGTGAGGCACCTTATCGAAGGCCTTTTGAAAGTCTAAATACACAACATCTACCGCCTCTCCCTTATCCACCCTACCTGTGATTTCTTCAAAAAACTCCAATAGGTTGGTCAGACAGGACCTCCCCTTCACAAAACCATGTTGACTAGGTCCTATCTTGCCTTGAGCCTCTAGGTATTCGGTAACCTCCTCCTTGAGGATAGACTCCAATAATTTTCCCACCACTGACGTCAGACTAATAGGTCTGTAATTGCCTTTGTGCTGCCTCCCACCTTTCTTATACAACGGAACTACATTCGCTACCCTCCAGTCCTCCGGAACCATGCCAGAATCTATCGATTCCTGAAAAATAATCGCCAACGCCTCTGCTATCTCCACAGCCACCTCCTTCAGAACCCGGGGATGCACCTCATCCGGTCCGGGAGACTTATCAGCCTTAAGCCCCTTTAGTTTTCCAAGCACCTTCTCCCTATTAATCTCAATTGAACTCAGCTCCAATTCGTGAGACTCCTGACTAATGGGCACATTGCTTATGTCCTCCACGGTGAAGACCGATGCAAAATATTCATTCAATTCCCTTGCCATCTCACTATCATCCATTATAATACCTCCTGCACCGTTATCAATTGGTCCTATGTCAACCCGTGTCTCTCTTTTATTCCTTATGTATTTAAAAAAACTCTTAGAATCCTTCCGAATGTTGTCCGCCAGCTTCCTTTCGTAACTCATCTTTGCTTTCCTAATGACCTTCTTAGTTTCTCTCTGCAGATTTTTAAAATCGTTCCAATCTTCTGTTTTCCCACTAATTTTTGCTACTTTGTATGCCGCCCCTTTTGCTTTTATTTTATCCTTCACCTCCCTCGTTATCCACATCTGTGCCTTTTTTCCATTCAAAACCTTCTTTTTTCTTGGAATATATCTGTCCTGCATTGTCCTTATTTCCTGTAGAAATTTCTTCCATTTTTCCTCTGCCGTCCCTCCAGCTAACTTACTCCTCCAATCAATTTGGGCCAACTCATCTCTCATACCTTTGTAATTTCCCTTATTCCACTGAAATATCGATACACCAGTTATCAGCTTCTCCTTCTCAAACTTGAAACTAAACTCAATCATATTGTGATCACTTGTTCCCAGTGGTTCCTTTACCTTTAGTTCCCTAATCACCTCGGGTTCACTACACAGCACCCAATCCAAAACAGCCGATCCCCTGGTGGGCTCCTCAATAAGTTGCTCCAGAAAAACATCCCTTAGACATTCCACAAACTCACTCTCCTGAGTACTACCGCCTTGCTGCATTTCCCAGTCCACCTTCATGTTAAAATCCCCCATAATTATCTTCACATTGTCACTCTGACATGCTTTTTCTATCTCAATCTGCAACTTATGGTCCACTTCCTGACTGCTGTTCGGGGGCCTATATATGACTGCTATTATTGTTCTTTTACCCTTGCTATTTCTCAGCTCCACCCATAAGGATTCCACCTCCTCTGACCCAATGTCCTTCCTTTCTATTGATTTTATATCGCTACTAACCATCATGGCCACACCTCCCCCTCTGCCTACCCTCCTATCCTTCCTATATACTGTATACCCCTTGACATTCAGTTCCCAATCACATCCATCATGAAGCCACGACTCAGTGATTGCAACGATGTCATATTTATTAACCTGTAGTTGTGCCACTAGGTCATCTACTTTATTCCTGATGCTACGTGCATTTAAATATAGTATGTTTAGACTGGTATCTGCTATTGATTTTATTGTACCTCTATTGATCAGCAGATTATCCTGACTTTCTACCTGTCCATCCTTCTTACTATCTTCGCTACCTACTATCTTAGACATGTTCGTGTAGACCTCATCCCCTATCCTAACATTCGGTATCCGAACATCCTCATCCCCGATCCTAACATTCTGTATCCTAACATCCGGATTTGTTGTACTTCTATTATTCAGTAAATTATCCTGACTTATCACCTGCCTGTCATTCTTGAATTGTCAATAAATGAAATTCACATTGCACCCAAACAAACTGGGATGACGCAAATATGACAAGAAATAAGAACGTTGCTCAGGAGGAACCTTCCATGTGTAGCAGCACAAGACTGTCTCAATCAGCTATTAATATAGTGGGCCATTGAAATTGCATGGGAGACCACTACCTGTGGAATTCCATTATGTGTTGGCGCACCTTTCTCTTGTATCTTCTAACACAGGAAGCTGACATCAAGACAGTCTGATTCTTCCCAATTATAGTTCCAAACAAACTATTGGTCCTGCTTTTCTGATTATCTCAATAATGTTGCACAGCAAAGTGATAAACCTTCAAGACATCTCTGAAGGGAGACAAAAGAAGAAAGAGGTTAACAAATGGTATAAAAGCATTCTTTCATGGACCATCACTAGTGCTAATCCAAATGCTTTCACACCCAGTCAAGAGGATTTGAGACACAACTTTTCAAGCTCTTTCTGCTCTTTAACCAATCTTCTGTCTATGCCAGTGTATTGTCTCAAACCTCATGATATCTTGCTTTCTGTAACAATCTTTCATGTGACATCTCAAGAAATGCCTTTATTTTCCCTGCTAATTATATCCTCAGAAACCTCCATTAGTTTTGTCAAATACATCTTCCCTTCCACAAAATTATCTTGACTTTGTCAAATAATAAGTTTACTAAATCCTCTGTTACCACATGCTTAATGCTGGATTGTGGCTTTTTTGTGACAGCAGATATCAAAGTAAATCATCAGTTGTTCCCTCTTTTCTCTCTTTCCATTTTCTTGAATAACAGTGTTAATGATTTCCCTTCATAGATGCTGCCTGACCCGCTAAGTTCCTCCAGCATTTTGTGTGTGTCACAACAGTATTAATGGTTTCTTCCAATCCACTGGAGCTTTTCCAGAACTCTTAGTAACTTTGGAAGATCACCACTAATGTATCCAAAATCTCTCTTTAGAATCCAGGGATGCAGACCATCTGGTCCAGGGAATTAACCAGCTTCCTCCAGCACTTTTTGTGTATGGCTCCAGATTCCAGCATCTGCAGAATTTCTTGTGTCTCTGCTTTGCTGCTCCACTGTGAAGTCTCTTCCAGGGATGCCTACCCTGGAAAAGTTTTCCTCCTCTCTTTGACGGGAGTTGTGAGAACCTCTCTCACTGCTCCCCCTCTGTGATCTCTGCCGCTTTCCAGCTCCTCCCCCTCCCCCCACCTTCTTATCCTGGCTTCTGCCAGTCCTGATGAAGGGTCTTGGCCTGAAACGTCGACTGTTTATTTCCCTCCTTAGATGCTGATCTGCTGAGTTCCTCCAGCATTTTGTGTATTGCTCCAGATTCCAGCATCTGCAGAATTTCTTATGTCTCTTTAATTTCTCTGGTATTTTCTCTTCACTAATATTCATTACTTTTAAATACTGTATATAGGCATTTTGGCCCTTGACTCCCCATGACTTTTGGCAGATTTTTTGTGTCTTCTGCTTCAATGACAGATGCAAAATATTTGTTTAATATTCCAGCCAATTTCTGAATCACCATTATAATTGATCCTGCTGCTGTTTGTTTACTGTTAAAGGGTTCAAGTTTACTTATATTACTTTACCTTACATATTCCTACTGCTCTCAGTAGCCTGGAGTTCTCCTGGAGTCACGGTGTAGTCTCCTGCCCAGCAAGAGGCACAAAGAACAGGATTTTTATCATGAGACAAGTCTAATAGAAGAATGGGAAGCAGCATCAATCACTGTACATGGCCCGTTTTGACTTCACAAAAGCCTTTGACTTTGTCAACCAAGAGGGATTACAGAGGATCCTCCTCAAATTTGGCTTTCATCAGAAATTCATTACCATCCTCTTTCTTTCCCGCTATGACATGAAAGTTGTGAATCTTATCAACAGTTCCACTACAGGTCCAATCCCAGTGCAGACAGGGATGAAGCAAGGCTGTCTCAAAGTACCAACCCGCTTCTAAATCTTCCTTGCTGCACTTCAGCTCCAACATGATCCTGGCAGGAGGGGAGTTACTCTGCAAGATGATCAGGACCTTTCCTGCCCCCACTCTAGAATCAAGATCACTCAGTCCTCAATTATCGAGTTACAGGCAGAACCCAGGTTATAGCAAGGCTCCATTCCTGAGAAATGTTTGTAACCTGAACTGTTTCTAAGTCAAATACTTTATATGTCTGTCTTCTTGGAAGAAGGCACAAAAACCTGCCAGATGTATTTGAGGTGAGAATGAGGAACTGAAGGAAATTAGAGGATCACAGAAACAGCCGTGATGGGAAAGCGAGCAGGCGCGGGAGGAGAGGCCACCAACCAGAGTCACTGACTCAGTGAGCAAGTGAGCGAGCTTGCTTCCAGCTCTGTTCTGCTTGACCCAGTGTTGTAAATGAGAAGACAGATTCAATGGGTCTCAAAAGCAAGGACTCTGAACACAGTCTGGCAGTACAATTTTATTTACAAAAGACAAGCGTGGGGAAAATGGTAACAGGAATAACACACACACACAGTTTATAGCGAGTGTGAGAAAATCACACCAGGGATAAAATACACACACACACACACACACACACACACAAAACGAACTAGATACAGACAATCAAGGAAAAACAATACGATACCCACCACCCCTTGATTCAGTGCAGGCATGGCTCTGTGCTACTAGGGACACTAACTAAAATTCTCCCAACCCTTTAACAGTGCACACCTCACCAATGATTTCTCCAGCACCGTTCCACGGTACCCAGCCTGGAGTGAAGCAGGGTGGTCTCTCAAAGATGGCAAAGAGAGTGGTGCCCTTTATAGTGCTGGAGGGCTGGGGGTGTCCAGCCCAGGTAATTTACAAAGGCCAATGGCCCAAGGCCAAGTACAAAGGTACTTAAAGGGATCAATGGTCAAGCGTGCGCTGATGGGTGGGGTGGAGCCCCACCTTGATTCGCAGTGGTGTCTTCTGACCAGGTAGTGGGCAGTGCTGTCACGTGACAGCCGTGACCCTCCACAATATACCCAGCCCCTGATTGTTGCAGCTCGGGGGTGGTGGGGAGGGAAGGCAGGTGCAAATGCTCTGTTCCCACCCTGCAGGACTCATTAATCACCTCAAAATCCACAGAGGAAGCAAGTCATCCTTGAGCCTGTGACTTTCTAAGAAGAATTTACATGGCCTTAAAATCTTTCTTATTGACTAATTCACCCTCATGTTCTATTTTCTAACTTGTTTTAAGTTTTTGATCACCCATTGCTGGTTTCTAACATCCTCCTAATCCTCTGGCTTCTTTGAACATTTTATGACTCTTTTCTCAATTTAGTACTATCCTTTTCTTTGAGTTAGATACAGATGGATAAATCCTGCAGTGATTTTCACTTCTCTGTGGAATTGCTAAGACTTACAAATATTTCTTTAATTGTTTGCTATTGTTTATCCATCTTAATCTACTTTCTCCAGCTAACTTAGTCAACTTAGCTTTACTTAAATTGAAGACTAGCTTTTGACTTGTTAGTCACTTTCAAAGTCAATGTAAAATATTATAAAGGTGCGGTTGCTATTGCCTAGATTGTTACTGTTTACTAATCCTGATTCATTACAGAAAACAGGTTCCAAAATAGACTGTTCCCTAATTAGTTCCATGATGTATTGTTCCAGGAAACTGTCCCAAATGCATTCAATAAATTTGCCTTCTAAATTGCCTTTGCCAGTTTGATCTGTCCAGCTCATAGTAAAATCCCCATCGATTATAGTTTTATCTTTGCTAGAAGATCCTCTTGTTTTTTTGATAAGTACTCACTTTAACCCTATAGGAACTGTTAGGGATGCTTATGAATTACTCCTTCTGGTGTTTCTTGTCTTTTTTTTATCTCTTTATCATCACTCCTATTGATTCTTGATGCACTGAGCTAAGATATTTCCTCACTATTTTAGTAATGTCATTCTCTAGTATCAGGGTTATTCCAGGATATTTAGTTCCCAGTCCTGGTCGTCATGCAACCACATCCAACAGATATTAGACCAATGGCATCCATGTATATTTACGCCATTAATTTATTTATCCTGTTGTAAATGCTTTGTGCATACAGATATAGAAATTGGAAATTTTAACATTTTACCGTTCATCCTGGATTTGACCAAGTTCATTGATATTGCATTAGCTTTATCCTCTCTGCCTCTTCCTGTCATACTCGTCATTACCCAAATTTCAATTTTGCTCCACAACCTCAAACTTCCTCTCTCATTTTACAACTTTCCCCTCACCTGAACTTTTATATACTTTGGTGTAAAGCTCTATCGCCCTGGACAATGGCCCCAGATCAACTTAAGTTGAACCCCTCCATCACACTTTGAGCGACACACTTTACTCTTTCAACATTATGCATTGCTCAGGGAGCAATCCTTGTGTATTTTAATTTTTAACCCTGCTCTTCAATCTTTCTCAGCAGAGCCTCATTCTAAGTTCTCCCAGTCATTGATTTTAAAGCAGGGCAATGATAACTTAGTCCTCCCTCTTCTATTTGAATTTTCTTCAGTTACAAGGAGATATTGACACTGACAGCCTGACTTCTGGATTCTCAGCTGTGGTTGCAGAGAACTGGATCTATCCCCAACTGTACATTAGCCTAACTACTATCACACTCTCTTCAGTTACTCTTCAGCACTTCAATTGTCTCCTGTGCAATGGTAGCATGATTAAATTAACCACCCACCCTTTGTTCTTATCTATGCAGACAGCAAACAACTCAGCAACACACACAAAGTGCTGGAGGAACTCAGTAGGTCAGGCAGCATTCATGGAGGGAAATAAACAGTCAATGTTTCAGGCTGAGAACCTTCATCAGGACTGGAAAGGAAGAAGGCAGAAGCCAGAATAAGAAGGGGGGGGGGAGGGGGAGGAGCACAGGCTGGCAGGTGATAGGTGAGATCAGGTGATAGGCGAGTCCAGGTGAGAGGGGGAAGGTAGGTGGGTGTGGGGGGGGGAGGGGAAGATGTAATAAACTGACAGGTGATAGGTAGAAGTGGCAAGGGACTGAAGAAGAAGGAATCTGGTAGGAGAGGGCAGTGGACCATGGAATAAAGGATGGGGGAGGGGAAGAGAGGAGATGGACAGGTCATCAGGTGGGGGAAGGGAGCCACAGGAATAAGGGAAAACAAACAAGTTGGGGGGGGACAGAAGAAAAAGAAGGGTTGGGGTTACTGGAAGTTGGAGAAATCAATGTTGAGGCCATCAGGTTGGATACTCCCCAGGTGGAATATGAGGTGTTGTTCCTCCAACCTGCGTCTGGTCTCAGATCTGTTGAACAATGGTAAAGGCAGCACGGTATCAGGATACATTCTAGTCCCCATACCCCACCTGACTTGCAGTCACAGCCTCCTATCCCTGACCACTAAGCAAGTCTGGGCTGACTAATCTAAGTGATGTGATTACCTGAGGGATCAAGCTGTTCAACTGACTCTCATCCCTCTCTGATGCATCACAATGCTACTATGTAGATAATTAAAATTAGTGGAAAAAACCCACAGGTAAAGTAGCATGGTGATACAGAGTTAGTAGCCACAGACCTAGGCTATTGATCTGGAGGCTTGAGTTCAAATCCCACCACTCAAGTGAGCGCATGTAAATTCAAGTACTTAAACTAATGGCAGGCATGGTAGCATAGTGGTTAGCATAATGCTTTACAGTGCCAGCGACCGGGGTTCAAATCTGGCCGCTGTCTGTAAGGAGTTTGTATGTTCTCCCTGTGTCTGCATGGGTTTCCTCCGGGGGCTCTGGTTTCCTCCCACATTCCAAAGACGTACAGGTTAGGAAGTTGTGGGCATGCTATGTTGGCACCGGAAGCGTGGCGACACTTGCAGGCTGCCCCCCAAAATTACTACGCAAAAAAAGATGTATTTCACTGTGTGTTTCATTGTACATGTGACTAATAAAGATCTTATCTTATCTAATCAGGATTCATCAACTACTCTATGTAATGCTGGCCATAAAACTGTAAAAGTGGACCCGAGCTGTAATAAATCAGACAACGGCAGAACCAAAGAACGTACGATTAATGCTTTATTATTTTAACGTTAGTGGAAGTAAGGGATACAGAGAAAGAGTAAACAGTGTAACCCGAGCTTTGTACTGATCCTCACAGAGATTTACTGGTTAGTGTCCCTACTTTTATACCCAATTTGTGGGAAACCTCTGTGGGAAGTTGCACTTACTAAGGCAGTTGCTTAGAGCAAGCTTTTAGCAAAAACGGATACGTCTTAAAAGCTTCTTTCTTTTTCACCAACACCTGAACATTGTACAGTCATAAATATAGTCACCCCATGGTTGAGGCAATAACACACCATGGGAAGAATAGCTGCACACCATTAGTCCTTACATTTCCAGTCATCTTTTACAAAACTATAGGATTGTTGTAAATGCCCGTAGGGTTTACAATGTCTTTCAAGGAAGGAAATCTGCCATACTTTCCTGATTTGGCCAATATGTGACACCATATCCATGAAAGTCTTTGACCCAACTGCACTCTGAAATGACACAATAAGCCACTCAGCTCGGGTGATTAGAGATGGATAATAAACACTGGCCTTGCCAGGCATGTCCAAAACCCATGATCCAACTATAAAGAAAAAGCAAGATGGAATGGCAGTCCTCATTTACACTGAAGGTTTCATAGTAAATACATGCTCCTATAGAGTGCTCCTCTTGTTTCTACTTCTAAGGCTGTTATGCATCATGTTTGCCATTGCATCAATGCAATCAATATTTGAAACTGCTACAGAATTCACAAATACTGCTGGAATACTGAAGTTTCATGAAAATAGCAATACATTT
The DNA here is from genome assembly GCF_009764475.1 of Pristis pectinata. Lineage (NCBI taxonomy): Eukaryota > Metazoa > Chordata > Chondrichthyes > Rhinopristiformes > Pristidae > Pristis > Pristis pectinata. Next base: position 17,754,805 of record NC_067405.1, read on the forward strand.
AGAAGCCCCTACTGACTGAAGTAAGCTTGCTCTTTCTAGACAATTGCGTGTGCTTCAAGAAGACCTGGCAAAGGCAACAACAATTGACTGATAATGAAAGAGTGCAGAACTAATCCCTTTCCTGCACTTCTCAGCTATGCTTTAACCAAGTATTGAAGACATTGGGGGTCTCAGTCCAAATTACCCTATTTTGCTAACCAGTATTATTTTGTGGAAAGGAAGAAAATAACGAATATTTTCTGAATACTCGGAACCTCAGAAGGACCTTTACTATAGAAAGGGTGAAATTGCATTCTTCAGTGTTAGTATTAATACATTTGTAGAAAATTGCTGTTACTTTTACATTTAAAATAACTATTGATCAAACTTGCATCCTTCAGAATGCATAAGAATTAATGTTTGTCAATGGACCGTTGCCCACAACATCTGTTTGATTTCTTTATTAAGCTGCCACCTCTTGGAAATTATTCATTCAGAGTAATAAAGCTCATTAATTGCTTCAGAGTGCACATTATTATACTTTATTATACATTGTAGGCAACATAGGTAGTTTCCTTTCAAACCATGTGATACACTAGTCACTTGATCAAACACCTAATAAATTAAATTCTCTTGATCATAGCTAATTATTCCTGATTAAATATACCAAACTAAAAGGTTAAAGGGAAAATGAAAATGGAAATTAAACAGATTTTGTCCAACAATGATGTCTTGCAGCCTTGTCTTATTAATATTGGTGTGAATATGTTGTGATAGTTAATTCCATAATTATTTCTCAAATTTAAAAAGAAATTAAGAGAGTAAATCCCATTCTCTTTGATCACAGCTTGCATTGAACATAATGCTCAGGCTTGTGTTATTAAAGTAAATATTGTTGCTGCCATCTGGTGGGATATCCAAAAATCGCAGTGTAGTTAAATAATTTTGACATACCATTAGTGAAAAAATTTGCATTGCATTGATGAATTTGTCATTACTGGTTCAGGTAATCGAGCTTAAAAATTATTTTATTAATGCACTTGGATCAGTCTCACTATCAATAAGTCTGGAAGCATTAAAATCCTTTGCTTTTCATGTAATAATCTGTACAAATTCTGGTCATTGACGAAAGTTTAATTTCCTCGATGCTGGCATAAATTTTATTCAACATTTTGGAGTTAATATTATAAGGATTGCTTAAATTGGCTAAAAACTGAGAGTAATATTTTAATAGAAACTACTTATTTAAGCAAAAGGAACTCAGAATGCTGGACCAGACACAATTTAACAAAAATCCTGAGACAATATGTGGAGAGAAATAGTGAGGTCTCAGAAATGATGGCCCTTAGATGTGCCAAAGATCTGAAGAGTCATCGATGTAAAATATATATACTTAAAAATAGAGGTAGAGGTAACCCTGCAGTTGATCAAATCAATGTGGGATATGAGTAGGGAGGTCTTTTGCTCCATGCTAACTACCTCTTTTTCTCGGCTTCCACTAAAAAAAGGGAATTGGAATTGTTATGTTTGTTCTTCATCAAGAGACAAACTTCTCGTGGGTTTAACATCTGAACATTTTTATTAACCAACACCAGACTGGCTTGCTTTCCCTCCTTTTTTACAGCTTTTCACATGCACTCAGACCTAATATTGGCTGTACTCTCTTTTCTACAAACAGTAGCTATGATTTTAAGTGCTGCCCCTTGTGCTTAAAGGTCACCATACAGCCCACTTTTACTGGAACTTTCTCTCCAGTGTAGCCTGTCACTTTTAACTTCACAGGGTAAATCTTACTCTTTACTGTTAAAGTCTTATAATCATCCATGGATAACAGATTCATCTGAGTTCTGGTGTCAAGCTTGAATGGAATTACTGTCTCATTCACAGTTAATGGAACAATCCATTCTGTTTTACCAGCAGCCACAGTCTGTACCGAATCCACAAAGAATTCCTCCATTTCCTTATCAACTGTGTGCACCTTTCTCTTGTTAGCCCCAGCTTTGCAGCACCTTGCAAAGTGATTCTTCTTCCCACAGCTATTGCAGGACTTGTCTGCCCCGTGTCTGTGTGGGTTTTCCCCGTGTCTGCGTGGGTTTCCTCCGGGTGCTCCGGTTTCCTCCTACATTCCAAAGATGTACGGGTCAGTAGGCTAACGGTGTAATTGGGTGGCGTGGGCTCGTTAGGCCAGAAGGGCCTGTTACCGTGCTGTATAATTAATGGACTTCCTATAAGCAGGACACATCTTTGGAATGTGTCTACCTTCACATCTGCTGCATTTGCTGTTTGAGCCTTCCTCTTTGCTTTGCTGTTGCTTTTGGAAATGCCTTGTGTGCTGCTTCTCTGTTTTTACAGTATGCACTGTTGTGTCTGCCCTGTGCAGTTCCTTAGCTTGTGCTCATGTGGTTTCTGCTGACCTTCACATACTCACCACCTTTTCCAGGGTCAAATCTTTTTCATGCAACAGTCTTTCTCTGAGTCCATTATCTGGAATTCCACAAACTATTCTGTCTTTAACTAGTGAGTTTCTGAAATCTCCAACTTCACAAGAGTTACTCAGTGTGTGAAGTATTGGTCGAAGCTAACACCTTGTTTCTGGTCACAGGAAAAAGAAATTATATCTCTCAAATGTGATGTTTTTACTTGGGATAAAATACTCCTCAAATTTTTTCATCAAAGTGCCCAACTCAAAAGCTGTCTCATCAATTTGAAAGCTGTTATAGATGTCCAAAGCACCTTTGCCAATCACGTGCAGAAAAATAGACGCTTTCAATTTTTCATCGTTCCCTCCCACTCCACTAGCAACTAAATATATGTTGAATTGCTGTTTGAAGCATTTCCAATTATCGGCCACATTGCCAGTAAACTGCATAGGCGTGGGAGGACTTAGCTTATCCATAACGGGAACTCTCGGCCTCTCACCTGAATCTCTCTTGGCAAATCCGGTGACTGCTGAACTTCAGGAACAATGTGGTCCCTTGCCACGCCGGCCGGCTTTTTCTCCGTCTTTTTACAGCTTTTCTTTCGTACTCACTGAGTCTCTTTCTCAATTGCACACAGTATTCATCTAGTCTCCCTGTTCAGACCTCACACCAACTTCTGACACCATGTTATGTTTGTTCTTCATCAAGAGACGAACTTCGCATGGGTTTAACATCTGAACATTTTTATTAACCAACACCAGACTGGCTTGTTTTCCCTCTCTTTTTTACAGCCACTTCCTGTTCCCCCATGTGACTCCTTGCATTGCTGCTGGGAACTGTAGTTCTTTATTATAACTACATAATAACACAGAAATCATGTCCACATTACCTGTAATCTTTCTTCTTCACTGAATTCATGTAGTGACATTTAAAAAAAAACTTCAGATTAAAAGTTTCATACAGGCTCGATCCTTTCACCATACTGGACATTCCAAAATATGGTTCCATAAAAGTGATTTCTCAGCTGTAAACTCCACTTAGAAGACAGCTGGAAAAGGTTCCCATTTCATTGTTGTGGTTTCTGACACCACCTGTAAATAAAAAAGCATCACAAAAATTTGACGCCATCACTTATTTTCAGAACACATCAGTGAGCTGGAAGAGCTCATAGCTCATATAGACAGTGTAAAGTTTGTAAACGATTTTGATCAGTGAGAATCTCCTTGACTTTAACTCTCATAATACAATCTACATTATTTCAATCTCAACAGTTGCATTCCTCAGTCTTGTCCCATCTTGATCATATATACCTGCACTTAACTACAAAAAATTTTTGTGATTATTCATAATTAAATTTATCCTGAAAACAAGTAATTAATGACAAGTATCTATGCCTATTCTTAGAATAATAATTTTATTGTATGTATCTATACTTATCATTAGAATGCATTTTCAAAGATTGATGCCTGCTCTTATCCCTGGGACTTACAGTCCAGATATTCATCCTGTTCTTTTTAAAGAGATTGATGTAGCTTGTCTGTTTAAATTTTCAGATGTATGTGGTTCTGTACCAAAAATACCTTCCAATAATTCAGTCCTTTGTGCCTCACTCATTTCATACATTGCTCCAGTGCTCATTTAACTTCATCAGTAATTACTTCACAAGTGTTTTTCCAGATAAACTGAAAGTAATGACATCCAAGCTTGTCTCCCAATTTCATCCCCAAAGGAATACTTATCCATTCGATATGTGTTTCCTGTTCCAATGGTTACAGTATATCCACACATTTCTGCATCAGTTATTGCTTTGTCCTTTTAAATCAAATGTCCATATGCCTTTCAAATCTAACAATTTCTCCCCATGTTAAGGCATCAGTGTAAATGTATCTCAGTGTTACTAGAATAATTTATGGTAAAACTAAAACCTGCTTCCTTTTATATTTCTTTTGATGAGTGTACACTGAAGAGCCCCTAAATATACTGTATGTCCACTGAAGTGCCCCAGACAGTTCAGGTAGTGTTTGTGGAAAGAGAAGCAGAGTTAACATTTCAGTTTGAAGACCCCATATCATAACTGGAAAGTGAGGAAATAAGTCAGCTTTAATTTGCAGAGTGTTGGGGAGGAATGCATAGGACAAAGGCAACTTCCACTTCTGACATACCTGTCAGCGGCCGCCTGCACTGTGGCATCAAGGCCCAATGTAAGCTTGAGGAACACCACCTCATCTTCCATCTGGGCATATTGCAGCCTTCTCATTCAGTATCAGATTCAACAACTTCAGATCACTTGCTTTTGCTGTTTGGGACTGGCCAGTTCTGCTGTACTTAATCCTTCTGTAATATAGCCTACAGCAGGGCATTTCCTACAGCCTTGCATTTCACAGCTCTTACATGTCACTTTGTTTGTATTATCTCTCTCTTACTGTTCTCATTAGCCTATAAATGAGATAAATTCACCAACAGCTTATTGCAAGGCAACCCTGGTCTCATCCTATCAGAGCTATTCTGTTTGTCCAAGCCATTCCTTTCCTACCCTCTCTCTAATTTAAAACTTGTTTTCTTACTCTTACATTTCTGATGAATGTTCTTCAACGTGAAATGGTAACTCTGTTTCTCTTTCCACATATGCTGCCTGACCTGCTGTGTGTTTCCAGTGCTTTCTGTTTTATTTCATATTTCCAGCATCTGCGTTTCTTTATTTTCACTTATTGCTCCAGACAGACTTATTTCTGCTTTATACTGCTGAACTGATTTTCAATCTGGATAGTTAATTTTTAATTCCACAAACTTTAATAATGATTATAAATAACACATATGGAATGTTCTTAAGTATACAGCAAAAACCTAAGAGTGCTCTTTGAACATTCACAATCTCTATTGCCTCCTTAAAAATATCCAGTTGATGTGTATGATATAATCTATTGCTCCTAAACTTATGAACCGAATTTGACCACACTTCTATTCTTTTATTATCAACATTGATGAGCTTCCCATCGTTTCAGATTTCTTCAGTCAGTTTTAGCAAAAAAACAATTTAAACGTATATAGAACCCTACTGTGCTTAGAAATATGCTTCAAAACCTGCTTAGAAATATGCCCAAATGACTTCAAATCACAGTTATTTATATTGGTGTATATCATCCAAGTTGCATGCAGGAAGATCTCACAAACAATGAGAGATAACTGATCAATTAATAGACACAAAAGACTGCAGATGTTGGAATCTCAAGCAACAAGCAATCTGCTGGAGGAACTCAGCTGGTTGAGTAGCATCTGTGGGAAGAAAGGAATTGTCGATGTTTCAGGTTGAAACCTTGCATTAGGTCCTGATGCCTTAATGTGGGGAAAGGTTGTTAGCTTTGAAAGGCCTCTGGACCTGTCCTGATGCAGGGTTTTGACCTGAAACATTGACAATTCCTTTCCTCCCACAGATGCTGCTTGACCCACTGAGCTCCTCCAGCAGATTGTTTGTTGCTCCAAATGACCAATTAATATGTTTGTAATAGCATTGATCTGGAAAACCTCTGAGAGATCTTGTTTTATTTTACATTGTTCCAATTACTCTCTTTAGTATTTACCCAAACTATCGGATAGATTTTACTTATCTTCTTATCTGAAGAGTACATCTTTAAGATGAGAGGGGAAAGATTTAAAAGGGACCTGAGAGGCAAGTTTTTCACACAGAGGGTGGTGGGTAGATGGAACAAGTTACCAGAGGAAGCTGTAGAGGCAGGTACAATTACAACATTTAAAAGACATATAGACAGGAAAGGTTTAGAGGAATATGGACCAAACACAGGCAAATGGGACTAGCTCATGAAGACAACTTTGTCAGCATGGACAAGTTGGGCGGTAGAGCCTGTTGCTATATAAATCTATGTCTCGATAACTAATTCACACCTCCATCAGGACAACACTATAATGTTAAATTACTTGGTTAAATTTCAGAGATATTATTTTATACATAAAACTTGTAACTATCTAGTATATAACTATAGTAAATATATATATCAGTTTGTAAGACAAGCTTTTCACTGTACCTCGGTACCAGTGACAATAATAAACCAATACCAATACCAATACTATATGTAACTATATAGAATGTGCAAGAGTGTAAGAAGCTGCAGAGAATAGTGGACTCAGCCCAATACATCACGGTCACATCCCTCCCCACCATCGAAAGTAACTACATGAGGTACTGCCTCAAGAAGGCAACACCTATTACCAAAGATCCCCACCATCCGGGTCATGCCATCTTCTTGCAGCTATCATTGGGCAGGAGGTACAGAAGCCTGAAGTCCCACACCACCAGGTTTAAGAACAGCTACTTCCCTTCTACTATTTGGTTCTTGAACCAACCTGCGAGACCCTAATCACTACCTCAGTATAGCAACACCCTGACCACTTTGCACAACAATGGACTTTGTTTTTTGTTCTAATTGTGTTCTTTCTTGTATAATTTTGCACAATTTATGTTTAATTTATGTTTTTCCTGTGAATGTTGTGTCTTTAATACTATGTGTCTGTGATGCTGCTGCAGGTAAGTTTTTCATTGCACCTGTGCAATGCAAGTAAGTTTTTCATTGCATATGTACTTGTGCATATGACAATAAAGTTGAGTTTGAATACATTCATTTATTACCATCCTCAGTGCAATCATTCTATTTATGTCATGTCTGGGTGATGTTAATTTTGCCTTGTATGGACTCCTTGAGAAAGATGAGTGAGTGATTTTTACATGGGTTCCAGCCCTTGGGAGGGTCTGAAACAGCGACCTTTTACCATAAAGGCTTTGCAGCAACTACATCGTTTCAGTCAACACCTCAACACCTAGTCCCAGACTAGGGAATGTGCTAATCTGCACGTTCGGTAGTGGACAGCCACTTGAGTTGGAACGTCAGCTACTTGCAGTTCTGTGATATAATTACATGATATAATCAAAAGAATGTTATATAGATATAATCAAAAACATTTGGAAGATACAGTATTACAGTCATGGTCATACAGCATAGAAAATACCCTATGGTGGAGCAGAAGATATCTTTAGCTGAATTGAAAACCTTTCAGTAGTAATTGATGCTTGTCTCAGTGTGCATCACTGGGAATAGCCTGTAGAATACAGAGGCCCGTGTTACAAGGGACATAGACCATTGCATCTCTTTCCAGATACTCTTGACAAACATGCATTACAGAAATATATAGATGATGGTCTCACCCTCTCCACAGCTGCCTTGAGGGTATATCCAGAGGCCCCTGAGATCCCAACAATGCAAAAAGGATCTGGCAGGTCCTCAGTTATTTGTTTAGTTTGTAAAAGTGAAGCTTGAACACACACTCTCCTGAATCAGAAGACAAAGTGTTACTAACTATGCCAAGGACAGCTTTTAACTTGACTAACTGATGTAAATTTTCCATGACATGCTTCATTTCTTTTTTGAATATCAAAACTAATTTATATGCAATATAATTCCCCAGTCAAATATATATTTAAAAAGATCCAGACATATTTTGATTACTCATTTCTTGAGGATTCTTGTATGCATTTTATGTTGATCAAGAATTTCTACGTATTTACAATGCTGTATGTTCTGTTTTAATGTTAGGGTCTACACAGTGGTGCAGCTAGTAGAGTCACTGACTCACAGCACCAGCAACCTGGGTTCAATCCTGACCTTGGGTGCTGACTAAGTGCAGTTTTCCCTGTGACCATGTCAGTTTCTCCTGGGTACTCCAGTATCTTCCCACATCCCAAAAATGTATGGATTGGTGGGTTAATTTGCTACTGTAAATTGCCTTTAGTGATAGAATCTGGGGGAAGTTGATGAGAATGTGAGGAACATGAAAATGGGATTAATATAGGATTAAAGTAAATAAGTGATTGATGGTTGTACAGTGGATTGGAGGGTTTTTTCTATGCTGTATGATCATGACTCTAATACCATATCTTCCAAATGTTTTTGATTATATCTATATGACAATCTTTTGATTATATCATGTAATTATATCACAGGACTGCAAGAGGCTGCAGAGGGTTGTAGACTCAGGCAGCTTCATCAAGGGCACAGCTCTCCCCACCATCGAGGACACTTTCAAGAAGGCAGCATCATTAAGGACCCTCATCACCTGGGACATGCCCTCTTCTCGTTACTACCATCAGGCAGGAGGTACAGGAGCCTGAAGACCCACATTCAATGATTTAGGAATAGCTTCTTCCCCTCCGCCATCAGTTTTCTGAACAGTCCATGAACCCATGAACTCAACTTTGTTGTTCCTTTTTTTGCGCTATTTATTTATTTTGTAATTTATAGTAATTTTATGTCCTTGCACTGTACTGCTGCCGCAAAGCAACAAATTTCACGACATATAGGTCAATGATAATAAACCTGATTCTGATTCTAATTTTTTTGATTCTATCATATATTACCCTTACTTGCTGCCTGATAATTTTCGACTAATACTGTCACTATTTATAATTAGAAAACATTATTTAAATGTTTGTTCATCATATTCCTATTCGACTGAAATATTAGCTTCTAGATACTGTTAAGAACATAGAACATTACAGCACAGTACAGGCCCTTCGGCCCACAATGTTATGCTGACATTTTATCCTGCTCTAAGGTCTATCTAACCCTTCCCTCCCACATAGTCCCCCATTTCTCTATCATTCATATGTCTATCTAAATGTCTCTTAAATGTCCCTAATGTATCTGCCCACACAACCTCTGCAGGCAGTGCGTTCCACGGACCCACCACTCTCTGTGTAAAAAAACTTACCCCTGACATCCCCCTTCTACCTTCCTCCAATCACCTTATGTCCCCTCATGTTTGCCATTTTTGCCCTGGGAAAAAGTCTCTGACTGTCCACTCAATCTATGCCTCTTATCATCTTGTACACCTCTATCAAGTCCCCTCTCATCCTCCTTCTCTCCAAAGAGAAAAGCCCTAGCTCACTTAACCTATCCTCATAAGACATGCTCTCCAATCCAGGCAGCATCCTGGTAAATCTCCTCTGCACCCTCTCTAAAGCTTCCACATCCTTACAATAATGAGGCGACCAGAACTGAACACAATACAGTTCTGTCTCCAGTGTAAAATTCCTCTTCCCATATTCAATTGTAAGTAAAGCTGATTACTGAAAATCATTTATAAGTTTCTTATTTTTTTTATAGAGTCATAGAATCATACAGCACAGGAATAGACCCCATGTCCCACCATGGCTATTATATGTTATGCATTATTAAATTTCCGCATCATTAATTCTCCTATAAATTCAAAATATAATGAAAATCTTTTGACCTGACACTCTCCCATTTCTCTGTGACAAACTTTTTAATGTCATTTTGGCATTTAGCCCATTTTGTTTCACCCTTCTGTTCCTGTCCTAAACTGCTCTAAAACACTTCGTCATTGGGACAATCCGAATGTTTTAACCTTTGGCCCCTTCGCTTTATCCGGGCCATTTGCAGATTATACCAAACTAGGAAACAGAGGAGGTTGTTCTAAAATCACAGAATGAGTTACATAAAATATATACAGTAGGTGGGCAGAAGTATGGTAGGTAAAATTAGATATGAGTAAGTGTATATTATACAAGAGGAATGACAAATACTTGCTGTACATAGTGCAAAAATAGAGTTAAATAAGCTAAAAACAAATTAAACAATTCTCAAAGAGTATTTGTGGATCAGACTCAGAATCAGAATCAGGTTTATTATCACTGACTTACGTGATATGAGATTTGTTGCTTTGCGGCAGCAGTACAGTGCAAAGACGTAAAATTACCATAAATTAGAAAAATAAATAAATAGTGCAAAAAAAGAGGAATAACAAGGTAGTGTTCATGGGTTCATGGACCATTCAGAAATCTGATTTTAATGTCCTATTTGTGCACAGCTACTTATCACAGCAAGGATAAACAGGTCTGGTTATGTCCTTCCTAAAACATTCCATTTCTGTGCTGGACTCACAAAAGAAACAACCAAACATAGAAACATTGCAAGAAGAGATGCAAAGCTACTCCTTAGTGTCAAAGGTTAGAAGTATGTGGAAGCATCGAGGAGTGTGGGCGTTTCAGTTTTGAAGAGAAGGTGCTTAAAGTTCCTGGCCACATTCAGACCTTGAGAAACTGTGGTCTTTCCTTTGGATTCCTACCCTGTTACTTCAGTGGAGTCAGTCAGACTAGCTGGTAATGAGACAAACATCTGATTAGTATGTAATATAGGGATTGGAGTTTCAGCTCCCTTTCTCCCAACCTTTGTGACATAGAAATAGAGGAGTATTGGGATCCTGTGCCCTGGAGATTTGGCATAAAGATGGTGCTTATCCACTGGATTACACTGGGCACGTAGCTGATTGTTGTGGGGTTCACGATAAAGTTAAGGCTGACATTGTGGTTTGGGCCTTGAAAGATTTCCCTTTTAAGAAATGACCATTAAAAACATAGGCATAGAAATACTTATTCTACTTGTAAAGACATAACTTACAGGTTTCACAGTATCTTCTTTTTGTTACGCGGTACTTTGGGACTGAGAATGACCTAATTCCACTCTCGTTTTGTGGGTACTGAGGTGACTAATAGGGCCAGAGTAGGAACTGCAGATTTTTCCACAGATGGGGCAAGAAGTGGCTGATGGTTGGGTGGATGGGTAGTTTGTGAGGTGGTGTGCTCCTTCTGTCTGGGCCTAATGCGTGGCTCCAATCTGAATGTCCCTCTCCACTTTATGACATCATGGGCCAGAGTTTCCCAAGAATATGTGGTGATGTTGCATTTCTTCAAGGAAGCTTTGAGCACAGCCTTGAATCTTTTACTCTTGTCTTTCTCTGTCCCATGACAGAGCTCAGAACAGAGTATCTTTTGCAGGAGTCTGCTGCCTTACCTAATGTAAGTGACTAATTGTAACTCAGACTTCAGTGCTGGAGACGTTGGCCTGGGAGAGGTCACTTGTATTTTTTCCAGTGCCTTGAGATGCCTACTTTAGGTAGTCCAGCTCTCAGAAACATATAGGACAGGGTCTCCTGTTGCCCAGTAGACCTTGAGTTTTATGTCATGTCTGAGATTTGATCTTCAAATACTTTTTTCTCTTAATTAACCAAAGGCTGTGCTGGTGCTTTGAAGTTGGTGGTAAATTTCATCATCAATGGCTGCCTTGATTGAGAGGTTGGTCCAGGGATATGGAAAGTGGTCTATGTTTTCCAGGATCTCGCCATAAATCCTTATTGTTAGATGGTGGCATGATGCACTGGGGGTAGGTTGGTAATGGATCTTGGTCCTGCAGATGTTGAGTCCAAGGCCCGTTCTCTCATATGCAGAAGAGTTGATGATGTCTTGTAACTCAGTCTCCAAGCATGAAACAGTTTGCCACTACTTCTGAAGATTAGCTCCACCTGCTAGGGAAAGTTTGTTGGAGACAAGGTGGAACGTTGTGGCAAGAAATATTGAGAAAAATGTTGGGACAATGACATAGCCTTATTTGACAATGGTCTTTGCTGCGGTTGGTTCTGTTGTAGACGCACTGGTTAGTATCATGGGTTACATGCCATCGTGCAGCAAATGTAAGATGGAGATGAATTAATGTCAACAGCCGAATTTGAAACGGGTGTTCTACAGTAACCCACCGATTGATGGAGTTAAAGGTTTTATTGAGGTCAAAGGAGGATATGAACTGCTGCTGCATTTTTCTTGGGGTTGTTGCATGGTGATGATCAGGTTAACTGTGGCTCTGGATGGACAAGGATAATGGGAATTATCAAACCAAAAGTACGCCTATTGTCAAGCTTGCTGATGACACAAAACTTGCACTGAGCTTTGAAGAGAATAGCAATAGATTTCAAGAAGTTATAACTAGGCTAGTTGAATGGGGGTGGGGGGAGTAAGTAGTGGATGAAATTTAATGCTGAAAAATGCAAGGTGTTACACTTTAGTGGGAAGAACAAGAAGAGACTATAAACAAGAAGGCTCAATACTAAAAGAGGTACAAGAACAGAGAGATCGGTCTGTGTTCAAAAGTTAATGGTAGTGCCAGGGTAGGTTGAAAAAATGGGATGTTGTGTTTTCAGGTAGAGACACAGAGTACAAGCGCAAGGAAGTCAATGATGAGACTTTTTAAAACACTGGTTAGTCCACAATTGGACAATTGTGTTCAATTCTGTTTGCCACATTTTAGGAAAGATTTGGTTTAGAGAGAAGGCAGAAGAGGTTGTGACTAAAATGACTGCAGGGATGAGGGATTTTGGTTATGTGGACGGACTGAGGAAGCTGGGGTTGTTTCCTTTCAAACAGAGAAAGCTGTGAGGGGACCTGACAGATGCTCTTAAATCATGTATTGACAGAGAAGAGAGAGAGAGAGAGAGAGAGAGAGAGAGAGAGACTGCACACTGATGGAAGGCTCAAGGACTAGGAACATAAAATGAAGGTGATTGACAAAAAAAAACAAAGGCAACATGAGAACAAACATTTGTTAGGCAGTAAAAAGTTGGGTTCTGGAATACATTGCCAGAGGTAGTGTGAAGGCAGATTTAATTGTAGCTCTCAAAAAGGAGATTGTTAAATAAAGGAAAGAATTCGCAGGGTTGAGGGTAGAGAGCAGGGGGGTGGGACTATGTGATTGTTCTTACATTATTTTGGTATGGAACTAATGGGCCAAATGACCTACTTCTGTGCTGAGATATTGCTGTAGTTCTGTGATTCTAAGGCACTGATAAATAAAAATCTGGACTATTATCTGACAAGCAGTAGAGTTTGACAACATAAATCTGGAGACTTGCTGTTATCCCTAACATAGCATAAACACTCTGATTGTTATACACAACTAATCCTCCCACTCATTATGAGCAATGCTATAGAACGCTTACTAATATGTTATAAAGTTCCAAATCCATTTCAGAGGGTTTGAAATTTGTTCTTGGACTTCGTGAGGGCTAATGTGATAAATCTTTGGTTTTGGATTCACTTATTATTTCTATTTAATTTATCCTGCAGGAGGTTCCAAAGCAATCTTTTATATTCTGTCTGCTTTAGTCAAGGCAAGGAAAATGTATTTTGATCCCTCTTGCAACCAGCAATCATTGTCCTATTACTCCTTCTAATATTCATTTCAGTTATTCTCAACTGACATTTCTGTAATTCCCTGTCCTCATGTTTTTGATTGCCTGTGACTTCTAAAGTACATTCTCTTAGACTTTAGGCTATTTTTGACCTCCTTATTTAGCCACTAGGGCCTTGCTCCTGATTTTTCTTTTACCTGTACCATATAGTTTTCATTTCAATTGGAATATGAAACCTCTGGCTACTGAGATAAACAGTAATAATCATAATCATGACTCAATGGTATACAGAGTGTTCTGTATGGGTGAGGCCTGACAAGTAGGAGAATGTTTCTGGTCTTACTACTCAGGATTGGAATGTCGGAACAGAAGAAAGCCATTCAGACCCTCAAGCCTAATTTGCTATTCAATTAGAACACAACAAATAGCATAATGTTATTTTTTTTCTGCAGTTCTTTCATATCTTTTAACACTTATATCTGCAAAAATCTGTTAACATATCTTGAAGTATTCAATTCACTGTGCCTCCACAGCCTTTTGAAGAAGTGCTCCAGATCTTCCTATCCTTTGTGTGAAAAGAAATGCTTCCTGATTTCGCTCCTTAATATGCTAGCCTTAATTTTAAGATGATGTTCTCTTGTTTAATGTTCTTCCACCAGAGGAAATAATTTCTCTGGATCTATGCCTTCATCTCCCTTTTTTATTTTAAACACTTTGCTTATGTCATCCCTTAACCTTCCTAACTCAGGAATGCAAGACTAGTTTACAGTCTGTTCTCATAACTTGATCCTTTAAGCCCCAATACCATTCTGGTGAATCTGCATTATGAGAGACCACTGAGGCCAATGCCCAAAACCAAATACCATTCTCCAGATGAGGGTCTGTCCAAGGTCATGTATAACTGAAGCATAACTTTCACACTTCTGAACAGTAGGCCACTTGAGATGAAGATCCATATTCCATTAGCATGCTTGTATGGTATGTTTGAATGGTACAGCCTGGTATGGAGCCTCCAATGCAAGAAGCAGCAGAGGGTTATAGACTCAGCCAGCTCCATCACGGAGCTACCTCAAGAAGGCAGTGTCCATCACTAAGGACCCTCACCTTCCAGGACATGTCCTCTTCTTGTTACTACCATCAGGGAGGTGGTACACGAGCCTGAAGACTCACAGTCAGCGATTCAGGAACAGCTTCTTCCCCTCCACCATCAGGAAGGTTCATGAACCCATGATCACTACCTTATTATTCCTTGATAATGCACCATTTATTTATCTTTGTAATTTATAGTAATTTTATGTCCTTGCACTGTACTGCAGCCGCAAAACAACAAATTTCACGTCATATAAGTCAGTGACAATAAACCTGATTCAGATTCAGATTCTGATTCTGTAACTATGCTGTAGCTCATCATTATTTGCATACATGGATTGCTAAATCCCTTTGCTCCTTTATAACTCCTGGCTTCTCACTTGTAAGAAAACACACAGATTGTTTTATTTCTCAGATCCAAGACAAAAGACCTCACACTTCTCTGCCTATTTATCTCCCTTTTCACTCCCATCCACAAAAGTTGCTGTGCTTCACACCTTATTAACATCTACAACCTGGGGTATATATCTCTATTCCTTCAAGCCATGATGAGAAGTTCCACCATGAATCCCAGTGGTCACTACTTCTTACTTTCCATCAGTCAGAGAATGAATTTTTTATCCTTGCCCCCTGCTTCAGTTATCAGTCCATTTCACAAGATTATGCCAATTCCTTGCACTCTCACTTTTGCTAATAAACTTTTGTGCTGCATCTTTTCAAATACCCCTGGAAGTCCACATAGACACTCTCATATTCCACTTTCTGATGACCTGATAGAGTTCCAGAGAAATACAGCACAGGTACAGACCATTCGGCCCATCAAGTCCTCGCTAACGATCAACCAGCCATTAATCCTGTATTAATCCCATGTTTTATTCTCCCCACATTCTCATCGCATCCCCCCATAGATTCCACCACTAGGGGCAATTTACAGTGGCCAATTAACCTACCAACCAGCATGTCTTTGAGATGTGGGTGGAAACCAGAGCACCCAGAGGGCACCCACACAGTGACTTGGAGAACGTGCAAATTCCATTCAGCGACAGCACCCGAGGTCAGGAATGAACCTGCGTCTCTGGCGCTGCAAGGCAGCGACTCTGCCAGCTGTGTTACTGTGCCCCCTCAGTAAAAGACTCCACTGGGATCTACTTAAATCTTTGTCAGATGTGACCTTTCATAACTCCATGCTGGTTCTCATTAATCAGCAGATAATTTTCCAAATATTTAGTGATTCCAGGATAGAAAGTAATCTTGGAAAAATAGTCCAAAAAGAGGAACGTCAGTTGATTCACCTAATATTCTCTGGTATGCTATTCAGTTTTATTTAGTTTAATGGAACTGAATGTTGGGTGTGGGAAATAAAAGTGGCCAATGCAGTAGTATCTGTTTAGCACTTGTGCCCAAACTCGACTCACTCTGAGTTCCTCCAGGAGATTGTTTGTTGCTCCAGATTCCAGCATCTGCAGTCTCTTGTGCCTAAGTTTCTACTTTGCAGTTCTGAAGAAAGATTCCAGTGACATTTCTGCAACTGACATTAATCTGACTGGTCTATTATTACCTTTCTCCCCCTATTTCTCCCAATCCAAAGAGAAATCAATACAAACTTACAATCAATGCATCAGCAATTTTGTCAACTATTCTTTTTAATGCATCTTCCGGAGGGAAAATCCAATCCTGGGTATTTGTCTCTCATGAGTCTGCTTATTCTATTCATCACCATTTTTAACATATTTTCAATTCCCTTTACTAATCCTTAAAATTGATTGCTATAGAAAACCCAGACTTCCTATGAACCAGAACATAGAACATAGAACATTACAGCACAGTACAGGCCCTTCAGTCCACAATGTTGTGCCGACATTTTATCCTGCTTTATAATCTATCTAAACCTTCCCTCCCACATAGCCCTCCATTTCTCTATCATTCATGTGGCTATCTAAGAGTCTCTTAAAAGTCCCTAATGTATCTGCCCACACAACCTCTGCAGGCAGTGCGTTCCATGCACCCGCCACTCTCTGTGTAAAAAACTTACCCCTGACATCCCCCTTATACTTTCCTCCAATCACCTTAAAATTATGCCCCCTCATGTTAGCCATTTTCGCCCTGGGAAAAAGTCTCTGACTGTCCACTCGATCTATGCCTCTTATCATCTTGTGCACCTCTATCAAGTCACCTCTCATCTTCCTTCTCTCCAAAGAGAAAAGCCCTAGCTCACTCAACCTATCCTCATAAGACATGCTCTCCAATCCAGGCAGCATCCTGGTAAATCTCCTCTGCACCCTCTCTAAAGCCACATCCTTCCTAAAATGAGGCAACCAGACTGAACTCAATACTCCAAGTGTGGTCTAACCAGAGTTCCTTAGAGCTAAAACATTACCTCGTGGCTCTTGAACTCAGTACCCTGACTAATGAAGGCCAACATACCATATGCCTTCTTAACAACCCTATCAACCTGCGCGGCAACCTTGAGGGATCTATGGATGTGGACCCCAAGATCCCTCTGTTCCTCCACACTGCTAAGAGTCCTGCCATTAACCTTGTATTCTGCCTTCAAATTCGATCTCCCGAAGTGTATCACTTCACACTTTTCAGGGTTGAACTCCATCTGCCACTTCTCAGTTCAGGTCTGCATCCTATCAATGTCCTGTTGTAATCTACAGCAACATTCTACACTATCCACAACACCACTAACCTTTGTGTCATGAGAAAACTTACTAACCCACCCTTGCACATCCTCATCCAAGTCATTTATAAAAATCACAAAGAGCAGGGGTCCCAGAACAGATCCCTACGGAACACCACTGGTCACCGAGCTCCAGGAGAAGTACGCTTCATCTACCACCACCCTCTGTCTTCTATGGGTAAGCCAATTCTGAATCCAACTTTACCAAATGTGCAGAACATGTGCAGATGGCTCTCTCATTTGCAAGTTAGGAGAGTGTGGACTCAGCCCTCACAGTGACAATGAACATACATAATTGTGTCTCACTTTTTACTAATTTACAAAAAGCAAATTGAATTCTTGAAGGTGTTGAATTTTGGATTAGGAGAACAAACCTACTTAGCTTGTTTACCTATTTATTCATTATAAGGATTTTGCAAGGGCAACCTAGTCACTCTTCCCTCCTCACTCATTACAATTATAAAATATCTTATCTGGTTATTCATCCTCTTCTCGTCTGTTGGAGCTTTTTGTGAACAACTTGGTTATCATGTTCATTAACATTATTCAGAGTGATTCCACTCACTGTATAGACCCAGCGACTTAGGTTCGATTCTGACCTCTGGTGTTATCAATGTGGAGTTTTCATAGAATCATGGAGACATGCAGCACAGTAACAGGCCCTTTGGCCCACCATCTCTATACTCTCCATCAAGTACCCATCTATATTAATCCGATTTACCAGTGCTTAGTCCATAACTTTCTGTGCCTTGGATTTTCAAGTGCTCATCTGGATATTTTTTAAATGTTGTGAGACTACCTGCCTCTACTACCTTTTCAGCCAGTGTGTTCCAGACAGCAACTGCCATCTGGGTGAGAAAAATAAATCCTCCTATCTCTTCTAACCTTCCTGCTTCTCACCTTAAACTGATATCTTCTGGTTTTAGATGTCTTCATTACAGGGACGAGTTTCTCACCATCCACCCGATCAATGCCCCTCATAATTTTGTATACTACTACTATCAAGACATCCCACAGTTTCCGCTGTTCCAAGGGAAAAAAGACTCGCTGATCCAATCTCTCCTCATAACTGAAATGTTCCATTACAGATATTATCCTGTAAATCTCCTCTGCATCCTCTCTGCTGCAAACATATCCTTCTTATAGTGTGGTGACCAGGAGTGCTCAGAGTGTTTCAATTGTGGCTTAACCATTTTTTAATACCATGAGCTCCATGCTGTTATTTTCTATGCTCTAGATAAGATAAGATAAGATAAGATAAGATAAGATAAGATAAGATAAGATAAGATCTTTATTAGTCACATGTGCATCGAAACACACAGTGAAATACATCTTTTGCGTAGAGTGTTCTGGGGCAGCCCGCAAGTGTCGCCACGCTTCCCGCGCCAACATAGCATGCCCACAACTTCCTAACCCGTACATCTTTGGAATGTGGGAGGAAACCAGAGCACCCGGAGGAAACCCACGCAGACATGGGGAGAACGTACAAACTCCTTACAGACAATGCCAGAATTGAACCCGGGTCTCTGGCGCTGTAAAGCATTATGCTAACCGCCACACTTCCATGCCTAGTTAATGAAGGTCAGCATCCCATATGCCTTCTTCAGCACCCAGATGGTCCAGTTTCTCCTGGATGGTCAGGTCTCCTTCCACATCCCAAAGATGAGCTGGTTGATAGATAAATAATGATTGTTAATCACACCTATGGTGGGTGGCTGGTGGGAAAATTGGGGTTGGAGACTGTTGATGAACTTATGAGAGTGAATAGGTTACAGGGAAATAAATGGAGGAATGGGTTTGATGGGATTACTCTGAGAGCC
This sequence comes from Pristis pectinata, assembly GCF_009764475.1. NCBI lineage: Eukaryota > Metazoa > Chordata > Chondrichthyes > Rhinopristiformes > Pristidae > Pristis > Pristis pectinata. Next base: position 17,773,842 of record NC_067405.1, read on the forward strand.
AGCATAGACAAGGAAATATGAGACTTCAAAACTAAAGCATAGACTATGAAATGTTATGGGACTTCCTAAGGAGGCTATAAAGTTGTGTAGGACTGAAAGTTGTTTCTTTATTTTGTGCCCTGAAAATAATATGTGGTTATGCCTTATATGTCTGATCTAAAAGAATTATTTGTTCATGGTATGCCAGGAAAGTTAAGGACATGAGTGAACCAGATGTGCTTTTATGACCATCCATCAGTTTCCATTGCCAAATTTTTTAGCTAGATTTTACCAGGTGTAACAAGGAAAAGGTTTATGGATCTTCTCAAAGCCTCCTTGAAGAAATTGAACAACCCCATGACTCCTTGGAAGCTCAAAGTAGAGATACCACTCAAAGCAGAGAAGGAGCATTTGTGATGGTACTGAGAACATTGGGAATGCACTGAAGCACTGCGTAGGCAGAGAAGAAGCGGACCACCTCACAAACTACCCACCTGCCTGCTTTTTCAGGCATCTACTGCCCCATCCGTGGAAGGGTCTGTATTTCCTAGATCGGCCTGATTAGCCACTTCAGAACCAACAAAACCAGAATGGAAGTAAATCATCCTCAATCCTGAGGGACTGCCGAAAAAGAAGGCTACTCTTTTAATTCCATATCTATATAATTGCATGAATTTTAGTTCCCCTCTCATTATGGGGGGATTGATAGTCTCGGGCTCTTGATAAAGGTCCAGTAACTGGACCACTATCTATTGTAAAATGTACTTAAAGCAAATGAATCAGCAGAAAAAATGGGAACAAATTATGTAGCTACCACAAAAGCCTCAACAATTTTCTGAATTTAATGTAACAACCCAGTGAGGTTCTTGATCCATTCTTTCTCCGGAATTCTTTAACCAAAGTCAAACTCCATTCATGTACTTTATGGCACCATGCAGCTCCTGTTCACCATGGCAATGCTTAACTAAATGTTGAATCACATGAACTAAAATAATGGCCAGTGGCTGCCTCTAATTCTATATTTAAAACAAAAATCAAAATCATGAGAAAGGAAAAATGGCAAGTGATGATGAAGCATAGTTTCCATTAATAAGTGGAGTCACCTATTGATAAGGTTGTTCAGGAGTTGCTGATACTTTACCTACACTTTCTAACTGGGCTACTCACTAGAAGAATTTATTGATTCATTATGGAACCTCACTGTACATGAAAAAGAATTATGGACATAACACAGCTTAGAAAGCAATTAGATTTTCAGGTCTGTGCTGTTTTTTTGTTAACTCAATCTAGTTTGTCTCATTCACCAATTTATATCTGCAAAATAAATAAATGACTTTGATTGCCAAGAACGAATAGAATTGGAACCAGTTGCACGGAATTTTTATGAACCTATTTTGCATAAAGGGTGTTTCTCTGGGTTAGAGCTTGCCAGCAGTCATTTCCAGGTAGTTTATTGCCTGTTGGGAAACTGGTCTGGTCTCTTCCCTGCGCGATACCCATGCTAATGTTTGTCCAGCATCAGTATCAGTCACTCAACTAATGACGTCATTAATGCACTGCAGGCATTTCTGCAATTACCAGATCAAATTGGAGCATTTTATGCAATTTATGACATGTTTATTGAGTACAATAAAATGATCAAACACAAGAAGATCTGCTGGATACAAGAGACATGAAATCAGCGGTCCCCAATGTGACCTCAATTTTCGCTCAAAGCCTCTGTTACACTCATTTTACAATGTTCAATTCAAATACGAAAACATCAGGATGTGTTCCCTCGATGATCATCATGTTTCTATGTTACACACCTAAGTGCAGGATTCCACAGTGCCTGCCAGACTGATCTACCTTGTAGCAGTCTGGACCAATCACAAGGTGGGATTTGATCAGTGTTTTGGTGGGGAGGGGGTGTCCAGGTGGGGGATGGCTCCAGATGCAGTTTCTGAACAGTCCCATTTCAATGCAAAGATTGACGTGAAAATTGCTGCCAGGCAACTTTTAATGTGCAAGAAAACTCAGATAATCTGCTAACAGCAGTTCCTATGGCTTGGCATCTGGCTCACCTCAACACGCCGGGGCCCCGGTTCCCGCGCTGCCTTCAATACACTGGAGCCCCGGTTCCCGCGCTGCCTTCAACACTCCAGGACCGTTTCCTGCACTTCGTGACCCTGGGGCATCAATTCCCACTCCCTTTAACGTCACTGGGGCTCCCATCCCTCGGCGCCTGGATACTCTCCTCGTTTTGTTCCCGTGCTTCCTTTACACTTACCGCGTTCGCTGGAGAATTTATTCTAGTATCGCGTGACATCTATAAAGCATGCACTAAAAAGTGTGTTAGCGTGTTAATTGGGAATAACGCCCAACAGTCCGGAAAACCCTCCAATCGCCCAGCAAAGGCTCTCGGCGTGCCGAATTAACGGAGTTGTCGCCCAAGTTCGAGAGATGTTTTTCTGTTGATTGTAGTGAATGTTCCCGTGATGAGCAGCACCGATTTCGGAACCACGGAGGGTGAATGTCTTGGCACCGGTGTCAATTTCAAGACATTAGTTTGCGGGGGACAAATTAAATGCCCTCACTGATAGTTGTGGGTGATGAACCACTTTCTCAACGTGAGCAACACATTTCATTTGTCCATTTCCCATCCATGCGTGAGCCGGTACTTCAATACAAATTTCCTCCACACACTTTACTGCAACAACGCCTCCGCTTGTATCATATCAAAATTCCACTTGAGACGCTGATTGAAATGCAGACAGTCTAAAATGGACCATTGATGCGATAATGCAAGCGTTAGAACGGGGCCACGCACACCTTCCAGAACCTGAAAGTGCAACGTTGTACTCTCCTCCCCGGTCTCTGGTGGGCCCTTCTCTCTCTCTGTGTCTCCCTCTCTCTCTCTACGTGAATAATTCTGACTCCGAACGGCAGCACTGAGAAACCAGGCACATCTCTACAGCGACGAGGGCAGTTGAGGAAGGTCATTTGTCACCAAGGTTCCACTGGATTATTGACCACTCCTCCTCCCAATTTATATATCACTCCCACATTTTTTTTTGGAGTGACTCCTGACTCTGAATGATCAGCTGCTCGCTGGTAGCCTGCTTTCACTGGAGCACATTGAGCAGGTTCGATGTAGGTGACTAATGTTTAAGGTGTGAGGATTCGATCCGCTGTGCCGAGGGGATCCGCGTCTGGCGGCTGCCTTCCAGTAGCGGAGATTCCCAGCGGATCCCAATGAAGATCTAGGGGGCCGCGGGGGCTCGGAAAACGGGGAGAAACCGTCACAAAGCCGATGGCTCGTCGACTTCTACCTTAATAACACCAGCTCAGTCAATCCGCCCATCTCCAGCCCCCGAGCTAATGATCTATTTTAAGATGTCCGGAGTTGGACCCTTATTTACCAAAGAAATATCCGCCGATGGATTACAAGCACCGATCTTTCAGGTAAAACCATGTCCTAAATCATCAGAATCAGATTTATTATCATGACATGAAACGGAACAAGCATATAGTTTTATCCGTTCTCATTCACAGCAGCTTGTGATTTATGTTGCGTTATTGTCACAGATGAGATGAGATGAACTGATACCAGAGAAATATTGTCAAATGAGGCAAGTTCGTGTGCTGAGAATGCATCACTGTGAACTAATGCATTGTGACACTCACAATCTGTTCAGTTCATCTATTGGCAAACTTGCAACAAAGTTTTCTAATTAAACTTTGTAATTGTGACTTGTTTAATCTCCTAGTGTTATACTTTGAGTTAGAGAGATCCCTTCTTAAAAAAAATAATTGTTTGCACGTAACAAGATCTAATGGGTTAGTCTAACAGTAATTATTTCCTCTTTCCCCCCCCCATCCCCGGCCAGTTGACCAGGGTGAACAGGAGAAGGAGTAGATTAAAACGTTCGGATGGAAGCACATCGTCTGACACAACTTCGACCAGTTTCATTCTCCGACAGGTATGACTGGAAACACCGATTACAGGCTTGCTCTCCAGACACCTTCCCAAATAAAGATTTCATTATCCTCAGAAATTGCCAATTAAGTTCTCATTACAGCGATTCCTCAACCTTTGGTCCCAGTATTATTAGTACAGGCACTGTTCCTTTGTAATTGGGATTCGGCGGTCTATTTGGTCCCATATGTGGTACGATTTTTATTTTTTGATAAGGAGATATTTTGCCTTTTTCATCACATTTTTTCCATTACAGGTCTTTATTTAAATACGAAGAAGCTATTACAATACAAAATTGAGTATAATTAACATAATCCATTAGTGTCATCGCTAATAGCATAACGATTATAACCTTGTAGAAGGGCTTGAGTACTTGGAAAGTAATGGTATTCTGATCCAGTAAACTTGGTACTCTCAAAATTTGGTGGTGTGTGGGCTTAGGGGAGGTGGTGAGTTGCACCTTTAACCAAGGAGAGGTGCATATAATTTAATGAACTGGAATGATGCAAAACTGAAAGAGTGGATTAAGTTTCATAAAAATTTACACCAATAAAAAGTAGCCTTGTACCCCTGGAGGCTAATGAAAAGAACTATCTAGTTGAATCCCAGTTCACACCTTTCAGACTGTACCCCCACAGGTTACCCTGCACCTTTTGCCACACCTAGTGCTTGTCCAAGTCTGTTTTTTGTTTAATTTAAAAAAACGTGTTGTAGGTTCCTGCCCTTGCTATCCCTTCAGAAAATGATTTCTAGAGGCCAACTATCTTTGGGTATTTAGTTGTTAATTGCTCTATAATTACCATTTACCTTAAATCTATGTTCCCTTTCTGTTGGGTCCTTTTGTTTAAGCTGCCAAAGAGTTTTGGAATTTTCTTTGCATTTAGTTTAAATGGAGTAAGTAAGAAAAGTTGTACCAGAATAAATTGTGCAATGGTAACTTTCCAGGATAAGAAAGCTTCTCTCTTGGGTTAAAATTATCCATATGTGGTGCTGCAATCTTTTTTTCTCTCTGACATATGGGTTGCCTTCTGTTTGCAACTGCTGCCACCCTTGTAATTCTGAGCTACTACACTGAGAAAATAACACCTCAGTGCTGAGCATAAAAGTAAAGTGGTTTATAATGTATGGCAATTATTGTGTGAAACTTACCTGAAGATGACTTGCCAGAGGAGCAACTATTTCACCCAGAGGGTGGTTCGTATATGGAATGAGCTGCTAGAGGAAGTGGCTGAGGCAGGTACATTAACAACATTCAACAGACATTTGGACAGGTACATGGATAGGAAAGGCCGAGAGGGATATTGGCCAAATGTGGGCAAATGGGACTAGATTTGATGGAATCTTGGTTGGCATTGACCAGTTAAGCCAAAGGGCCTGTTTCTGTCCTTGATGACTCTATATGTTCCTGAGTTTGAATTCCTCAAAGTACATTTACAACTTTTCTACACCCTTTGTACAGAACAAATCTTTTGCAATAATTGTTTAAAGACCAGCGACTTAATTTTTAATGGATATTCTAGCATGTTGTAAATGTCTCCAAGCCCTTGACATATTTAAAAAAAAATCTTTGGATGTACAAAGTGCAGCATGGTACAAATACTATTCATTTGAGGATCTTGGGTTAAGAAACATTAAATGATTGTCAATTTGTCTGTGGTTCTCCTCCATTGTCAGCCTGCATTACGAGGTCAAATCTTGGGATTTAAACCACTGTCAGAAAGTTATGGGTCTGAGCACTAGGGCAGAAATTTTGAGGCAACCCAGAGGAAAAGATGAGAAGGTATTTGGAATCTATTGCATAACTGTAATATGCTTATCATCTACGCATTATCTTCCTCTTATCACGACTACATTGATGGTCCCACCAACTTGGCTTTAACTCCATGGTTGTTTCTCATCTAGAAACTGTTCCATCACCTTTCAAAGTCAACTCAACAATGTGGATCCCCATGACATAATACTCTTGTAGCTTTCTCTATTGGTATCAACCTGGAAAGAGAAATTGCTCCCCAATGAAATTCCTTATTTTGATTCATTTGGGGTGAATCTGTAGTTAGAGGTACTTTACCATATTTCCATGTACCTTAATTCAGACTGAGGTTAAGTATTTGTGCACTGTAAAAATCACAGAAAAGGCATAGAGAAAGCATTTTGAAAAATGCTTTCCTTTTCCATATGGGTTAGAGACCCTTTCAGATGAATGGGGCCACACCTAGATGAGAGACAGGAGCAGAATTAGGCCATTTGGCCCATCGAGTATTCTTTGCTATTCAATCATGGCTGATTTATGGGGCAGCTGTGGCTGGTATAAAGCTGAGAGGCAGATGGGACATCTGTGGCTGGTATGTATAGGAAGGGCATGCGTCCCATCAGCTCAGCATGTCCAACAGTGGAAGATCAATGGAGAAGTGATAAAAGGAAGACAAAAAGCAAAGGCAAGTATGTGATGTTCCAGTTAGGCAAACACCATCTCACTCACTCCTCTGCTTTGTCTCCATCTAAATAGAGGTACACAAACCCAGAAAAAGCCCCATTTACTCTTTGGTATCACCCTATCAAAGATATTCCCTTTGTTCTACTCATCCCCCTCTCACCTTCGCTGCAACTGAAACTAACAATCAGAGCAGGACCAATGTCCTCATGGAGAGGTCTACTAGTGCTGTTGAGGAAGGTTTAGACTGAGTTGGCAGGGAAAGTGGGCTCGGATAGTTGCTCAGATGGAGAGATACAATCAACTAGAGGAGGAAAGTAAGTCCAGGAGACAACAAACAAGTAAGTAAACATCACTGAGATGTGGTTGAAGGATGAGCAGGACTGGCAACTCCACATCCCAGGGTATAACATTTTCAGGTGAATTAGGGGGAGTAAAAAGTGCAGGAGGTATTAATAGGATAAGATATCTTTATTAGTCACATGTACATCAAAACACACAGTGAAATGCATCCTTTGTGTAGAGTGTTCTGGGGGCAGCCTGCAAATGTTGCCATGCTTTTGGCGCCAACATAGTATGCCCACAACTTTCTAACCTGTACATCTTTGGAACGTGGGAGGAAACCGGAGCACCCAGAGGAAACCCACGCGGACATGGGGAGAACGTACAAACTCATTACAGACAGTGGCCGGAATTGAACCGGGGTCACTGGTGCTGTAATAGCGTTACGCTAACCGCTACACCACCGTGCCTGCCCATCTACACTACTGTGCCTGTGTTGCACTGTTAGACAAAGATTGCATTATTTCAGTACGGAGGGATGATATCCTAGAAGACTTCTCAAACTAGGCCACTTAGTTAGAGATCAGGAACACAAAGGATTTTTTCACTTTGGGTGGAGCGGGGTTGGTTACAGACCTCCCTGTAGTCAACAGGAGATGGAGAAGCAGATATCAGAGAGAAGCAATAAAAATAATGTTATGGTATTGTGGGATTATAATTTCCCAGATATTGACTGGGATTGCCTTCGCATTAAAGGCTCAGGGAGGGAGGATTTCCTTTAGGTTTTCCAGGAGAATTCATTGATGTGTATGTAGGTAGACCAATGAGGGAAGGAGTATTACTGGACCTTATCTTTGGGAATGTATCTGGCCAAATGGAGGGATTGTCAGTGGGGGAATCATTCTGGAGATAGTGACCATAACTCCATATGTTTTAAAGTGGTTCTGGAAAAGGATAGAGATGGATCAGTAATCAAAGTCTTAAATTGGGGTAAGGCCATTTTCATTAACATAAGGGAGGACCTGGTATCTACATGCAAATAGGTCTACATTAGTAAAGCCTTTGAGAAGGTCCCACATGGGAGACTAGTTCAAAAGATTAGGGTTGACAGAATCCAGGGCAAATTAGCAAAGTGGATCCAAAATTGGTTTGGCAATTGAAAACAAAGGGGTGTTTTTGTGATTGGATGCCTGTGACTAGTGGTGAACAAAAGGATCAGTATTGGGATGGATCCATGCTGTTTGGGAAAGTTATTGGAATCGATCCTCAAGGATGAGGTTATGGAATACCTAGAGGTGCAAGGCAAGATAGGTCCTAGCCAACATGGTTTCGTGAAGGGAAGAACTATTGGAGTTTTTTGAGGAAATCTCAGGTAGGGTGGATAAGGGAGAGGCGGTAGATGTTGTGTATTTAGACTTTCAAAAGGCCTTCGACAAGGTACTGCATAAGAGACTGATTAATAAGATGAGAGGTCATGGAATTACAGGTAGGATAACAGAATGGGTGGAGCATTGGCTGGTTGGCAGGAAGCAAAGGGTGGAAATAAAAGGATCTTGTTCTGGTTGGCTACCGGTTACTAGTGGTGTTCCGCAGGGGTCAGTGTTGGAGCCGTTTCTTTTTACCTTGTACAGTAACGATTTGGATGATGGAATAAATGGTTTTGTGGCTAAGTTTGCGGATGACACGAAGATAGGTGGAGGAGTAGGGAGTATTGAGGAGACAGGAAGGTTGCAGAGAGACCTAGATAGTTTAGGAGAATGGGCAAGGAAATGGCAGATGAGATTCAACGTTGAGAAATGTGCAGTTGTGCACTTTGGAAACAGAAATAAATGGGCAGATTATTATCTAGATGGGGAGAAAATTCAAAATACAGAAGTACAAAGGGACTTGGGGGTACTTGTGCAGGATATCTTAAAGGTTAACCACCAGGTTGGATCGGTGGTAAAGAAAGCAAATGCTATGTTGGCATCCATTTCGAGAGGTATTGTGTATAAAAGTAAGGAAGTGTTGATGAGACTCTACGGGGCACTAGTGAGGCCTCATTTGAAATACTGTGCACAGTTTTGGGCCCCATATCTTCGGAAAGATGTGCTGATGTTGGAGAGGGTTCAGGAGATTTACGAGGATGATTTCCGGAATGAAAGGGCTTACTTATGATGAGTGTTTGTTGGCTTTTGAACTGTACTCACTGGAGTGCAGAAGAATGAGAGGGGACCTCATAGAAACACTTAGAATGTTGAAAGGACTGGACAGAGTAGATGTGGCTAGGCTGTTTCCCTTGGTGGGTGAGTCCAGGACCAGAGGGCACAATCTTAGAATTAGAGAGTACAGTTTCAAAACAGAGATGAGGAGAAATTTCTTTAGCCAGAGGGTGGTGAATTTGTGGAATTCCTTGCCAGGTACAGCAGTGGAGGCCAGATCATTGGAGGTGTTTAAGGAAGAGATAAATAGAGATCTAATTAGTTCGGGGTATCGAGGGATATGGGGATAAGGCTGGAAATCAGGGTTAGAATAGTTTTTTTTTGCCCCCCCCCTCAATTTCTCATTTTTTCTTCTTTTTTCCCTTTGGAGCAGACTCGATGGGCTGAATGGCCTACTTCTGCTCCCCTGTCTTGTGATCTTGTTTGTAACACACATGAATGACTTGGATATGGATGTATAACGCTATTACAGTGCCAACGACCTGCATTCAATTCCGGCCACTGTCTGTAAGGAGTTTGTACATTCTCCCCATGTCTGCATGGATTTCTTCCAGGTGCTCCGATTTCCTCCCACATTCCAACAAAAAAGACGTACAGGTTAGGAAGTTGTGGGCATGCTTGTTGGTGCCGGAAGCGTGGTGACACTTGCGGGCTGCCCCCAGAACACTCTCTACACAAAAGCTGTATTTCACTGTGTTTCGATGTACATGTGATGAATAAAGATATCTTATCTCGAGTAGGAGGAAAGTTTGTGAATGACTTGAAGATTGGCGGAATTGTTGATAGTGTGGAAGTTATCAATGTGCTGGTGAAATCGGCTGAAAAATGGCAGATGGCGTTTAATCCAGACAAATGAGCTGAGACATTTTGGAAGCACTGATGAGGCTGGGACATAAACCATGAATGGTAGGATCTTGGAGTACTGAGGAACAGAGGGACCTCTGAGTATTAATCCACAAATCCTCAAATGTGGTCATGTAGGTAGATAACATGGTTAGGAAGGCATAAGGGCTATTGACCTTCATTTATTGGGGCATTGGGTACAGAAGTAGGGAGTTTGGGAATCACACTCATAGACCGATCAAAAGTTTTCCATAAGGGACAACCCCTGGCATTTTAATTGCTCCAAAGCATAGGAAACCATATTGTAAGCAGTGAATAGAGAGTATCAGATTGAAATAAGTATAAGTAAACTGTTGTTTAGTTGAAAGATTGAAAGACTCGCTGTTTTTTTACCCAGAGAGTGGTTGGGGCATAGAATGCACAGCCTGGAGTGGTGGTGGAGGCAGGTCAAATTCAAGACATTACTAGATAAGCATATGGAGGAACTTAAAATGGAGGGATATGTGGGAGGAAGGGGTTAGATAGTCTTAGGCGAGGTTTAAGGGTCGGCACAACATTGTTTGCCCAAGGGCCTGTATTGTACTGTACTGTTCTATGTTCTAAAGATCATTGATCCAAAATGCTTCCTTTTCCGTGAATGCTGCTTGAGATGCTGAGTACTTTGCACATTTTCTGTTTTTTATCTTGAATTGTTTTGTCCCCTGGAACACAATTGCTAGGGTGAGAAGGGAAGGGGTGAAAGAGCAGATGTCGTATACCGTATGTATGGGAAAGTGTCATTGGAGTGGGGGTGTTGGGGGAAGGCTTTGTTGGAGATGATGGAAGAATGGACCAGTATGTTGTGCATGGAATGGTGGCTTCAGAATGCTGAAAGGAATGGGAGGGGAAGATGTTTGATGGTGCTAGATTGCTGGAAGTGCAAGAAATGGAGGATGATCCATTGAATCTGGAGGCTTGCAAGATGAGGGCAAGGGGAACCTGGTTGTTGTTCTGGAAGGGAGGTGAAAGGGTGATGGCAGAAATCCAGATGTAGGATGGACATTGAGACTCCTCTCAACCATAGATTGAGGAATCTATTTGGTTGAGGACAATGGGAAACCTGTCAGAATCCCTGGTATGGAAGGTGACATCCTCAACATGTGATGCATTTCAGGAAGTGGAGTACGAGGAGATGTAAACAAGATGGCTGTATGAGTCCCATACGTTACAGCAGATATTGATTGACAACTTATCCCCAGCAAAGCAGCTGGAGGAGTTGGTGATAAATCACATGAAGGCAAGAGAAGGATGTAACCTGGAAGCAAAGCTGATGAAGTTTTCCAGTTCAGGTACCAAGTCATCAAGAGTCTGGAAAGCAGACCTGAGTAGGTTTGGAATGAAGAATATTCCATATTTTCCATGAAAAATCTTTATTGTGTGTGTATATACCTGTATAATATATACATGTTACCATAGCAATATCTTTTATTTAGAGTAAGTGTGTGGATTTGAAGAATGTGACATAAGAACATAGAAGCAGGATTATGCTGTTTAGCCCCTGTGCCTGCTCAGACATTCAGTAAATCCATTGCTGCTGTTTAACCTCAGTCCCACTTCCTGCACTAACCCTATATCCCTCAATTCTCTTGATATCTGAAAATCAACCAATTTCAGCCTTGAATATACTTAACAACTGTGCCTTAGCAGCCCTCTGTAGCAGGGAATTTGAAAGATTCATTACCCTTTGGTTGAACAAATTTCCAGTCCTGAATAGCTGGTCCCTCATTCTGAAACTGTGATCCCCTGACTCTGAACACTCTAGCCATGGGAAATATTAGCTCTGCATCTGCCTTGTCAAGACACTTAAGAATTTTGCACAGTTTAAATGAGATCACCTCGCTTCCCTCTGAATTCAAGAGATTATGGGTTCGGTCTGAGTAATCTGTCCTTGCATGACAAACCCATCATCCCAGTAATCAATTTGGTGACCTTTCATTATACTCTCTGGTACAAGTATATTCTTCCCTCGGTAGAGAGACCAGACTGTACACAGTATTGCAGATATGGTCTCACCAGAACTCCATTTAATACAAGTAAGAAATTTGTACTTGTACTCAAACATGCTTGCAACATATAATCTGCCTTGCTGAATCTGCATGTTAACATTCTGTGATGCATGTACACGAGCGCTCAGATCCCTCTGAACATTGGCACCTTTCAATCTCTCACTATTTATATTAAAAAAAAATCCACATGTAGGAGGAACAAGAGTAGATCGTTCAACTCCTGGACTCTGCTCTACCATTCAGTAGGATGATGATGCACCTGACATCCCTGAGACAGTAAACAAACTGCTGGAAGAACTCAGCAGGTCAAGAAATATCCACGGAGGCAAAGGGATGGTTGAAGTTTTGTGTTGAAAACCCACATCAGGACTGTAGTCCATTAGGACCTCTCGGGATCCTAGTCCCCACTTGCTGCTTATTGCCTCTTAGCCAATTCTCTGTCCACTTTGATATGCTACCTCCAATATTAGGGGCTCCTGAAAATCAAACAAATCGGTAGATGCTGAAAATATAAAGTTTAAACAAAGTGTTGGAAATACTCAGCAGGTTCTCTGTGGAAAGAGAAATAGAGTTAATGCTTCAGGTCGAAGGCCTTTCTTCAGAACATGGACTCTTATTTTGTAGCTTAACCTTTTGTGGGACACCTTATCGAACACCTGGAAGTACAAATACAGTATATCTACTGGTTCTCCTCCATTCACTCTGATAGAAAAATTCTGATACATTTGTCAATCATAATTTCTACTTCATGAAGCAATTCTGACACAACTTGATTAGATTATGATTTTCCAAACCTCTCACAGAATTGTACAGCACCGAAAGAGGCCCTTTTGCTCACCATATCCTTGCCGAGCATCACGTATCCATCTATACAGTAAACTAGGCTACATAAATCTACAGACCACAATAGGAAGTATTCTCAGATATTTTCCCTCCAATGCAAAGCCAGCATATACCTTAAAAGGCCAAATTCTATTTGTGCAGAAGCAACTGCAGTCAATAGATAGTGTTCCAGTGTCTGCCGTCTCTTGTGTTTATAGACAATATCAAGCTTTATAACATTAGTGTATCAAAAGTACAAATCCAGCAATGTAGAAGAACTGTGGAAGTGACTATCGACACCAAAAGAGAAGACATGAAGGAAGAACGTGAGAATAGATTGCATTAACTTGTGCATTCCCTTGGGTTTGGGATGTTTTAAGACAATCTAACTAATGTGTTTTAGAAGTTAATATGACCTTGATAGGTTAAATGCTGAAAAGATTTTTTATTTCTGGTGAGAAATCCAAAATGAAGAGGTATAACCATAAAATTATGCCGGGCCATTTAGGACTGAAGTCAGGAAAAACTTTATCCATGCAGGATAATGACCTTGAGGGTATTGGTGTTAGCTGTGGCGTCAAAGATAGATGGTTGTGGGTTCAAGCCTGAATCCAAAAAGTTAAACTCAAAAATCTAGGCTGATCCATTACTGTAGTGCTGAGTGAGTGCTGCATCACTAGAGGTGGGTCTGTTTAAATGTCCTCTGTTCGCTCTCGGGTAGATGGAAAATCATTATTTGGAAGAAAGGCAGAGGAGTTCTCCACTGGCAGGGGTGTAAATAGATATAGTGGGTAAACAGATTCAGGGTTCAAATCAAACAGGATCTAATTGAATAGTGATGGTCACTCTATTACCATATTCCTGCATCATTCTGTGTCCAGTGGTGTCCTATCTGGGCAAATGTGAAGTCTGACACTTTAATAGATCAAATGCAAGAGAAATGTATACAGTAAATGGCAGGACTCTAAGGAGCATTGTTGAACAGGGGGATCTTGGGGTGCAAGTCTAGAGCTCTCTAAGTGGTAACACAAGTAGATAGGGTGGTAAAGAAGGTGTACAACATACTTTCCTTCATCGTTTGGGGCAGTGAGTATTAAAGTTGGGGAAGTCATGTTGAGGATGTATAAAACTTGAGCAGGTCACATCTGGAGTATTGTTTGCAATTCTGGTCACCACATTACAAGGGAGGGTGTGGAGGCTTTGGAGAAGGTGCAGGAAAGGTTCACCAAGATGTTGCCTGGATTAGAGAGTATTAGCCATAAAGAGAGGTTGGACAAACCAGGATTATTTTCTCTGGAGCACTGGAGGCTAAGGGCAACCTGAAAGAAGTATATTTTAAAATAAGATGAAGAACCATAGATGGGTAGATCGTCAGAGTCTTTTTCCCGGAATGGAAATGTCAAATAGCTGAGAGTATAGCTTTAAAGTGAGAGGGGGAAAAGTTTAAAGGAGATTTATGAGACAAGTTTTTTTACACAGCATGGTAGGTGCCTGGAATGTACTGCCAGCGGAAGTGGTGGGAGCAGATACGATAGCACAGTTTAAGAGGCATTTACATGTGGGCAGACACGGTAGTGTAGCAGTTAGTGCAATGCTATTACAGCGCCAGCGACCCGGGTTCAATTCTGGCCGCTGTCTGTAAGGAGTTTGTACTTTCTCCCCGTGTCTGCATGGGTTTCCTCCAGGTGCTCTGGTTTCCTCCCACATTCCAAAGACGTATGGGTTAGGAAGTTGTGGGCATGTTATGTTGGTGCCAGAAGCGTGGCGACACTTGTGGGCTGTCCCCAGAACACGCTACACAAAAGGTGTATTTCCCTATGTGTTTTGATGTACATGTGACTAAAGATATCTTAGCTTGCGTGAACAGGCAGGGAATGGAATAGATGGAATGGAATAGATCAAATGTAGTCAAATGGGATTAATTTGGATTGGCATCAAGAATGGCACAGATGTTGTGGGCCGAAGGGCCAGTTCCTGTGCTGTACTGTTCTATGTTCCATGTATTTCAGATCAAGTTATAAAGAGACAAGGTGTGAGAAACATCTTCACAGAGCTTCAGTAGAAGTGGTGTTATGCTGTTGAAAATCAGATTAACGTGGATTAGAGCAATTTAGTGAATATTTCTGAGTGCATATTGCTTTGTAGGGAAAGTTAAGTTTTAGCAGAATTTTTGTTTCCCTTGGGCTTTTTTTTCAGTGTGAAACTTTGCCACAAGGTTAAGAGCAGCACAGCACCTCAATTGTCAGAAAAAAACAGTTCTTATTTATTCACAGAACAGCCAAGTTTCTTAATCCCAGTTTTCTTTTAAACAATGCCATCTAAAGTATCAAAACTCAAATTATATTCTTTGTTCCCACTGAGATCTGTGACCTCACATGCAACTTCTGTGTGTCTTGACTGATTTGCCCATGGAAGTCAGGGTCAAGGTCACTCTCAGCTTCCTAGCCTTGGGATTATCCGAGACAGCTGATTTCCGGCACATATTGGTCTAATGCTCACTGCTGCAAAGGGAGGTCACACAAAGAGAAACTAACAGAATCCATCATGAATAATGTTGTTTCAAGACACTTGGAAATTCATCCTACCATCAAGCAGAGCTAATATTGGAAAATAGTATTTGATAAATTTATTAGCATTCTTTTAAGGATGTAATGAACAGGGCGGATAGTGGGGAACCGATAAATGTAGCGTTTTTGGTAAGATAACACAAGGTTAAAATAGAAGGTAAGAATTCATGGCATTAAGTATAGGAATTGGGACATTGTTTCAGTTGTATAAGTCGTTGGTAAGACTGCACTTGGAGTACTGTGTATGGTTTTGGTCACCCTGGTATAGGAAGGACATACCAGAAGGTATGCAGAAGGTACTGGAAGGACTGCAGAAAAGATTTACGAGGATGTTGCCAGGACTAGAGGGCTTGAGTTGTAGGGAGAGGTTGGCCAGGCTAGGTCTTTATTCCTTGGAACGTAGGAGAATGAGGGGTGACCTACTAGAAATATTTAAATTTATGAGAGGCATAGATAAGGTGAATGGTCTTTTCCCCAGGGTAGGGGAGTCCAAAACTAGGGGGCATAGGTTTAAGGTGCGTGGGGAAAGATTTAAAAGGGACCTGAGGGGCAACTTCTTCACACGGTGGTGAGTATGTGGAATGAGCTGCCAGAGGAAGTGGTTGAGGCAGGTACAATAGTTATCATTTAAGAAGCACTTGGATAGTGGGTACATGGAGGGGCTGGGCTTAGAGGGATATGGGCTGAACACAGGAAATTGGGACTAGCTGAATGGGCACTGTAGTTGGCATGGACTCGTTGGGCTGAAGGGCCTGTACCTGTGCTGTATTGCTCTATGACTCTGACTCTATAGCATTGGGGCAATATTAGCATGGACAGAGAAATGGCGAACAAAGAAAACAGAGAATGAGGATAAATGGATCATTTTCAGTTCGGCAAGCTGCAGAGTTAAGTACAGGGACATCAACTATTTACATTCTACATTAATAACTTAGATGAAGGAACTGAGAGTATTGTAACCAAATTTGCTGATAATACAAAGATAGGCAGAGAAGTTATTTATAAGGAAACAGTCTGAAGAAGGATATAAATAGGTGAAACGTGGTGAAAAATTGGTAGATTAAGCATAATGTGGGGAAGAGTGAAGTTATCCAGGTAGAATTACTAGAAAAGCAGAAGATTGTTTAAATAAAGACTGCAACTTGCTGTTTTACAAGGGGATATGTATTGTACATATTCCTTGTACATTGAATCCAAAAAGTTAAAAGGTAAACTCAGCAACTGGATAGGAAGGCAAATGGACTGTAGGTATTTAATGGAAAGGGAATGAAGTAGAGAAGGCAACTCTTGTTATAACTTCACAACTTCACATAGTGTTGGTGAGACGCCACCACATAGTTTTTGTTTCCTTATTTAAGGAGGAATGTATTTAAATGGGAAACAGTGCAAAAATGAAAAAGGTTCAGTAGGTTCATTCCTGGTTTGAGGGAGTTTTCATTAAAAAAAACCATTGAGCATCTTGTCCTGTCATCATTGGACTTCAGAAGAATGAGAAGTGATCTTACTGAAACATACAATTTTCAGGCTGAGATGTTGTTCTTAGTGAGAGATTCTAACACCAGTGGATGGAGTTTCAGAATATGTTGCTCATTTAGGATGTAAATGAGAAGGAATTTCTTCTCTTGGAGGGTTGTGAAGCTTTGGAATCCTTGACCCAAGAGACCTGTGGAAAAAGACCACTAAAAATATTCAAGGCCATGAGATACAGGTGTTTGGTCTGCAGTGGAATCAAGGATAAGATTAGATCAGCCATGTTCTTATTGAAAGGTGGAGCAGATGGGGTGTCCATGGCTCACTACTTCTATGTTCTTAGAAGTAATGTTCTGTTCCTTCAGCCCAAATGAGTAGGCAGAACAGGCACAGGGTTTATCTCCACTATTTCATTGGCATCTCCAAAGTCTGGGCATTAAATGATTTGTACTCATCCTTGCAGAGAGCTCCCTGGCAACTTTCTGCCAAAAGTACCAGATAATAGACCTGGAAGGGTGCAGTGTCACCCAGCACAAAGAAAGTATCTCCTATGGGCATTGTTCTTCATCAGTCTGCACAGGTCTCCCTGATCCCTTTGGAGGACTCTCCCAAACCCGTCCCATCATTATAGCATCTATACCTTCAGTAGCACCACTGCCCTGTAGCTGGTTGTGGTGTGGCACGTCCCTTTGGCAGCTGGCTGCAAAGATTGAATCTGCTGAACTAAATGGTGACAACAGCACATCAGTAGGAAGCACGATGCTGAAAGTTTCAGCACTGACATAACAGAGAAACTTGATCATGTTCTGTGAATCACACAGTTCAAGTTCCAGTTATTACTGAAACTTTGACAAAGTGCATTAGGGAGATCCACAATGCTGCTTTAGTTGTACATATCTACAATTATTCACAACATTTTCTAGATTTAAGGAAGGTTTGTTATCTTTCAATTTAATTGAACCTAACTCTTTTATTCAAAAAGGAGACTGAAAATGGGAAACTACTGGCCAGTTAGCTTAATTATATTGGAAATTATAGCAGGGTTCTGAGTAAAATTCCAGGTAATCAGGCAAAGTCAACAAGGTTCTGTGAAAGGGAAATTATGGAGCTCTGAGGAACTAACATCTGCTGCAAATCAAGGGGAAATGATGGATTTATGGTTTCCAGAATTGAGTTGATAAGATGCTGCATCAAAGGATATTGCAGTAAATGAAAGCTCATGGCGTAGGAGATAAAAGGTTGGTTGGTTAATGGGAAATGGAAATGGGTTGCCTTCTGATTTCACGAGATGCAATTACTGGTGTGTAACAGGAATTGGTGCTGGGCCTCAATCTTTTACAAGTTATAAAAATGACTTGGGTGAAGGTACCAAAGGATGGTTGCTAAATCTGCTAATGACATAAAAAGTGGGAAGCTAAGTTTTGAAGAGGATATAATGAGGGCACAAAGGGATAGAGATAGGTTAAGTGAAAGGACAAAGAACTGGCTGATGGAGTAAAATGTGGGGAAAATGAAAAATTGTTCACTTTGCCAAGAGAAATAAAGGAAGAACATATTATCTAATAGTGAGGGATCTGGGTGTTCTAATGAAATATTTGGGGAAAATTGCTAGTTTGCAATGTGATTAGGAAAGCTACAGAATGTTACTGTTTACTTCTAGGGAATTGATCACAAAAGCAGGGGTATTATGCTTCAGTAATTCTTGAGACCTCCTCTGGAATACTGTTTGAGGACGGATGCTAGTGCATTGGAAGCAGTTCAGAGAACTAGATTAATACCTGGAATGGCTTGGTTGCCTCATGAGGAAAGGTCAGATTGGTTAGTTCAGAGAAGTGAAAAAGGATTTGATTGAAGCATACAAGATGCTGAGGAGTCTTGATGGGGTCGATGTAGAAAGGATGTTTCCTTTTGTTGGGGAGAAGATAGAAATAAGTCACTTAAATAAGAGGTGACCGTTTAAGATGGAGTTCAGATGATATTCTTTTTCTCTGAGTGTCAAGAGTCTTTAGAACTCTCTTCTTTTTATAGTCTTTTGAACAGTTTTGAAGCAGAGGTAGATACTTGATAAGCAAGTGGGTGAAAGTTTATTGTGGGTGGACATGAATGTGGATTTTAGATTATAATCAGGTCAAATTGTCCAGTTGGCATGATCAAATGGTACTGAGTGGTCTATTCCTGCTATTTCATGTATAATAGAAAAGAGCACGAGATGGGTAAAAATGACAAGAATACATATGAATTCTCCAGTGCTTTCACATTATCTGTGGCTCTGTAGCCTCTATCTCATTCAAGGTGAGTTCTAGAAACTTAATTCTCAGAGTAACAAAATGAAAGATCATTTTACCAGTGTCATTATGTTCTTTTTACACTGTCAAGATGAGATAAAAAAGTAACCAGACAAATTTAATTGAGACCAGGATGAGTGATATTGCAACAATTGAATGCAAGTTCTTTCATCTGGTGAGAGTGATTCATTAGATAATATTCATTGAGTGATGGAATTATACAGCACAGAAATGGAGCCTTTGATCCAACTTGTCCATGCCAACCAAGTTGCCTATGTACACTAATCCCATTTGGCCCATCTCCCTCAAAACCTTTCCTATCCATGTACCTATCCAAATGTCTTTTAAATGTTGTAATTGTACCTGCCTCTACTACCTCCTCTGGCAGTTTATTCTGTATGCCCACCATCCTCTGTTTGAAGACTTGCCTTTCAGACCCCTTTAAATCTTCCCCCTTTCAGCTTAAACCTATGCCCTCTAGGTTTTGACTCCCCTACCTTGGAGGAAAAACTGTGACTCTCTATCCTATCTACACCCCTCGTAATTTATAAACTTCCACATGGTCACCCCTTAGCTTCCTTTGCCCCTGGAAAAACAGTCCCAGCCTATCCAGTCTCTCCCTATAACTCAAACCCTCCAGTCCATGTATCGCCCTTTAAATCTTTTCTGCATCCTCTGAAGCTTAATCATATCCTGCCCACAGCCAGGCAACCAAAACTGCACGTGATACTCCAAGTGTCGCCGACCCAACGATTTGTACAACTGTAACATGACATCCCAATTCCTGTGCTCAATGCCTTGGCCAATAAAAGTAAGCATACCATGCGCATTCTTCACCACTGTATACCTGTGTCAACACTTACAAGAAAATGTGTACTTGTACCCCACGATTTTGCTGTTCAGTAACACTCCCCATGGCCCTGCCATTGACTGTGCATGTCCTGGCCTGGTTTAACTTCCCAAAATGCATTACTTCACACTAGTCAGAGTTAAATTTCATTCCCTTGCCCACTTTCCCAGTTGATCAATATCCTGCTGTAACCTTAGACAACCTTCTTCATTGTCCACTGTACCATCAACTTTGGTGTCACCCAAATACAAATAAATCCTGTCCTCTTAGAATTCCTTGCAGTAACTTTCCCACCACTTATGTAAGGCTCACTGCTCTGGAGTTCCCCCGTCTGTTCTTGCAGCCCTTCTTAAACAAAGGCACAACATTAGTAACCCTCCTGTCTCCAGTTTCACCCGTGGCCAACAAAGTTAGAAAAATCTCTGCCAGGGCCCCAGCAATCTCCTCCTTTGCTTCCCACAATGTCCTAGGATACATCTGGTCAAGCCCTGGGGATTTATCCACCTTTATGCACTTTAATACCACCTAAACCACCACCTAATGCCAATGTGCTTCAGGATATCACTGCCTTCTTCCCTGAACTCGCGGGCTTCCATTTCCTTTTCTACAGTAAAGAAAATAATGAAATATTCATTTAAAATCTCCTGTGTCTCCACACATAGATTACCACGTTATTCCTTAAGGGGACATATTCTCTCCCTAGTTACCCTTTTGCTCTTAATATACTTACAGAATCTTTTGGGATTCTTTACCTTATCTGCCAGAGATCATAGAATCATAGAACATTTCAGTGTAATTCAGGCCCTTTGGTCCACAATGTTGTGCTGACCTTTAAGATATCTTGTTTCCTTTTTGCCCTCCAATATTCCTCCTTGTGTGTACTCCTGTATCCCTTACTCAAGGGATTTGCTTGATCCCAACCACCTATACCTGACATATGCCTCCTTTTTCCTGACCAGAGCCTCAATCTCCCTCATCAGCCAGGGTTCCCTAATCGTGCCAGCCTTGCTCTTCAATCTAACGGAACATGCTTACCCTGAACTCTTCTCATTTTTAAGTCTCCCACTAGATGTCCCTATACCTGCTATGCAAATATTTATCACATAAATATCTTTTTTTTTAAGATGATGTCAAAATAATGGACATTCACACCACAGTGTTTGAAGTTATGTTAACTTTCTGTTTCCTTTGGGACTGACCACAGGTATCAGGTGATTTGCTTTGTCTAATTTTTTATTTGTTCAATGGAAGTGGTTGCTGGTTGACTCTTAACGCATGCCAGATAAGGACAACAATTTTTTTTTCCCTCTGAAAGGCATCAATGACCCAGATTTATTTTTGCAACAATCTAGGAGTTTCATGCTCACCATTACAGAGATTAGCTTTTTATTAAATTCCAGATTTATTTAATTAAATTTAAAATCTCAGGCTGTCATGGCAGGATTTGAATTTGTGTCTTTGGGTAATTGTCTAGAACTCTGGCAGCTAGTCCAGTAACTGAACACTATTTTATGCTGCTGTAGCAGCTTTCAGTGCTGATACTGCTGTCCATTAGCAGTGTCTAACTGCATTCCATCTTGGTTTCAGCTTGCCTCTTGTCGATGCAAATCTCCAGCTGCCTCTATCCTTCTGTTCCAAATTATTCTTAATATTTTGCATGCAGCTTGTCTTTGCTGTTTGTTCCTCCAGAGGATTTGTCAATCGCCACCACAAAAAACACAATTTGATTATTTCAATAGAATGCAGTGTAAATCTGATTTTTGCTAGGACTGCATGTAACTAAGAATTTCTTTTCATTCCCTTGACAAACCTTCATTAAAAGAAATGGAACTGAAATGAAGCTGTATCCATAGTTGGTCAGGTAAAAGGTCACTTATGCCAATCTTAAATCACTTACTAATGTAAGTGAAATCAATTGTGTATTCAAACCTGTGATGGAAACCTTCAAAGTTTTGTACCTGACTTCTGACAATGACTGCCTAAGTTATTAGGGCATATGGTAGCACTTTCCCACATTCTATTAAAGTAGGGTCAAATTTACCCATTCATATCTGCAAATATACCTATCAAATGTACCTGTTCATCCCGGCTCCCCACTCGAACTGTAGAGGGCAGGCACGGTAGTGTAGCGATTTGCATAACGCTATTACAGTGCCAGCGACCCGGGTTCAATTCTGGCCGCTGTCTGAGGAGATTGTATTTTCTCCCCGTGTCTTTGTGGGTTTCCTCCGGGTGCTCTGTTTTCCTCTCACATTCCAAAGACGTACCAATTGGGGCATGCTATGTTGGCGCTGGAAGCATGGTAACACTTGCGGGCTGCCCCCAGAACACTCTACGCAAAAGATGCATTTCACTGTGTGTTTTGATGTACATGTGACTGAAAGATATCTTATCTTATATATACATTTCTAACAAATGTAGTCCCTGGATAAGTGCATCAGATCTTGAGCAGAGGGCCTAGTATGAAGGTTAGGTTCCTGAAGACCACTGTTACTGGGATCACTTTTTTAATGGGTGTACGTGGCAAAATTTGTGAATGGCAAAACTTGGTAGTCAGATAAAACACGGAGGAGAAGGATAGGTGGAATAGCTGCATGGCAGATGAAGGCGGCAGAGAAGGTTTAATACAATGAATTTTGGCAGAAACAATGAGAGGCAATATGGACTAAATAGCTCGGTTCTAATGAATTTGCAGCAATAGAGGGACCTGGATGTATACTTGCACAAATATTGGATCTGGTTTATTATTGTCACATGTACAGTGGAAAAACTTGTCTTGCATACTGTTCATACAGATTAATTCATTACACAGTGTTTTGAGGTAGTACAAGGTAAATAATAACAGTGCAGAATAAAGTGTCACAGCTACAGAGAGAGTGTAGTGCAGGTAGACAATAGGGTGCAAGGTCATGACTAGGTAGATTGTGAGGTCAAGAGTCCATCTTATCGTACTAGGGAACTATTCAATAGTCTTATAACAGCGGGATAGAAGCTGTCCTTGAGCCTGGTGGTACATGCTTTCAGGCTTTTGTATCTTCTCTTATAATAAGAGCATAAGAAAATAAGAATAAGAGTAGGCCCCTCAAGCCTGCCCTGCCATTCAACGTAGTCATGGCTGATCTGCTGCAATGCCAGTTCCCTATAGCCCTCAATTCCCTGATCTTTCAAAAATTTATCTACTTCCTCTTTAAATACATCCAATGATCTCATCTTCAAACCCTCCGGGGTTGAGAATTCCACCACCCTCTGAGGAAATGCATTTAAGGTGAGAGGGGGTAGGTTCAGAACAGACGTGAGGGGTATGTTTTTTTACTGAGAGAGTGGTGGATGCCTGGAATGCATTGCCTGATAGGATGGTGGAGGCAAATTCATTGGGGGCTTTCAAGAAGGGATTGGATGGTCACATGAATGAGAGGAAAATAGAAGGATATGGGCACTCTGTAGGCAAGAGGGAATAGCTATGTCGGCACAACATTGTGGGCTGAAGGGCCTATTCTGTGCTGTACTGTTCTATGTTCTATGAAAAGTTCCTGTACACATCAGTTTTAAGTGACCCTCTATGAACTCCCTGCCTGTGAGGTTGATAGAAGTGGAATCAATCAATGTATTCACAAAGGAATTGGATAAGCACGAGTGAGAATTCGGACAGCAACAGGGAAGAGCAGGGGAATGAAACTGACAGGAATGCTGTATTTGGTGTAAACTTGATGGGCCAAATGGCCTCCTCCTATGCTGTAACTATTCTTTAATTATTTTCTTCTGTAGACAGCCTAACACCTGTTTTAGGAATGGGTCTATTATTGTTCTTCATCCATAAAGGATGCTGAACATCTTACTAGAAATGTGAACGTGCTTCCAGGCTGCTGTGCTGAGCTCATGGTAGGCTAGTTCGTGTCTTAATTTATCAACCTTCACTCCTTTACAATATGACCAGTCCCACGACGGCTGCTCAGATAACGTTGTTGAGCTCACAAATACAATTAATTACCCATGTGTTACCACTTAATGCTTTCACACAATGTGCTTGGGTCTCGACACAAAGGATTTTTTTCCCCCTCTGCCTCTCTACCTCTCTTCTCCTTTTAAGCTTTTCCTTGACTTTTTTTTAAACAAGTTTTTGTTGGTTATCCTAAATTTTCCTTCTGCAACAGTGTGAGGTTTTGATGGACAGTCCTGCATTGTGTCTTAGGTTGTTTTACTATGCTGAGTAAATGTAAATTGTTGTTATTTTTGTAATGCTACAGCTCTTATTTCAGCTGTATCAGTCACTTCAGCTCCACTTGCTCTCAATTTCTTGTTATCTACTTATTCATCTCTGACACTTGTTCTTGTTTTCAGTGAACAGCACAGCAGAACAAACTGAATATCTCGGGGGATTTGGAACACAAAAACAAGGAGGAGATGATTTAGTCATTGAGGGCATTGGTTGTAATCTTTCTACAAGACCGTCAGGTTTTGACCATTGAACCTTGCAAGGGTTTACTTGAGGGTCAAAGCTAGTTTGCTGACTCTAGTTGGTGGTATTTCTGGAGCACTATCACATGTGATTTGATTGGGTGGCATTTGCAAACGTTGCATTTATCAAGTAAACCCATTTACCATTGGTTGAGAGTCCTTGGTTATCTTTCCATGCATTTTCTCACTAGCAGCTGTTTTGTGCACTGCAGTTCGCCTACCACTGAAACAGGTCTATAGTGGATGCCATCTCACTGGCCCTAAACTCCTCTCTGGAGTATCTGGACAGTAAAGGCACCTACGTTAGACTGCTGTTTATTGACTATAGCTCTGCCTTCAATAATATAATTCCAAGCAAACTCATCACCAAACTCTGAGACCTGGGAATCCATACCTCCCTTTGCAACTGGATCCTTGACTTCCTGACCAACAGACTGCAATCAGTAAGGATAGGCAGCAACATCTCTGCCACAATTATTCTCAACACTGGTGCCCCACAAGGCTGTGTCCTCCAGCCCTCTACTCTACTCCCTATACAATCACGACTGCATGGCCAAATTCTGCTCTAACTTCATCTACAAGTTTGCAGATGATATCATCGTAGTAGGCTGTATCTCACATAATGATGAGTTGGGGTACAGAAAGGAGATAGAGAGCTTAGTGACATGGTGTCATGACGACAAATTTCCTTCAATGTCAGCAAAACAAGAGTTGGTCATTGACTTCAGGAAGAGGGCAGTGTACATGCTCTGGTTTACATCAACGGTGCTAAAGTCAAGAGAGTGGAGAGCTTCAAGTTCCTAGGAGTGACCATCACCGACAGCCTGTCCTGGTCCAACCACATAAATGGCACAGCCAAGGAAGCTCACCACTGCCTCTGTTTCCTCAGGAGGCTAAAGAAATTTGGGACGTCTGCTTTGACCCTCACCAATTTTTGTCAATGCACCATAGAAAGCATCCTATCCAGATGCATCATGACTTGGTATGGCAAATGCTCTGCCCGTGACCTACAAGAAACTGCAGAGAGTTGTGGACACAGCTCAGCACATCATGGAAACCAGCCTCCCCTCCCCTCTGTGGACTCTGTCTATACTACTCGCTGCCTGGGTGAAGCAGCCAGCATAATCAAAGACTCCACCCACCCAGGACATTCTCTCTTCTCCCTCCCCTCCCCACCACCCCATTGGGCAGAAGTTACAAAAGCCTGAAAGCACATACTACCAGCTGCTATCCCACTGTTATAAGACTATTAAATGGTTCCCTAGTACAATAAGATGGGCTCTTGACCTCTCAATCTACCTTGTTTTGACATTGCACCCTTATTGTCTACTTGCACTGCATTTTCTCTGTGACTGTAACACTTTATTCTGCATTCTGTTATTGTTTTTTCCTTGTACTACCTCAATGCACTGTTGTAATGAATTGATCTGTATGACTGGTATGCAAGGCAAGTTGTTTTTACTGTACCTTGGTACGTGTGACAATAATAAACCAATTTACCATTTTTGTAAGCAATTCTGAAAACTAGGAGGTTACTTGTAAGCAGAAACAAAGCAAAATGATTTGCAAACATTTCTCTAGATTGTTAGCATCCTTGATTGAAATGCATCTTTCTTTTCTGGAGTCTTTGGAATGGATAGCTATATTGACCCTAGCTCTAATCAATACCCACTGATAGGGAAAGAAGTTTTTAGCCAGGGTTCCAGATCCCTACCTGCTTCCTCTTGCTTGGTAAATAGCCTGGGGTGGCTCTTGCAGCCTCCCCTCCTTGGACTCTCTTTACCTCTCACTACCTTGGCAAAGCAGCCAGCATAATCAAAGTCCCCACCCACCCAGGTCATTCTCTCCTCTCCCATCAGGTAGAAGATACAGGAGCCTGAGGGCATATACCACCAGGCTTAAGGACAGCTTCTATCCCACAGTGATAAGACTATTGAACGGTTCCCTTCTACAATGAGATGGACTCTGACCTCACAATCTACCTTGTTGTGACCTTGCACCTTATTGTCAACCTTCACTGCACTTTCTCTGTAGCTGTGACACTTTGCTCTGTACTGTTATTGTTTTTACCTGTACTACCTCAATGTAACTGCACTGTGTAATGAATTGACCTGTATGATCGGTATGCAAGACAAGTTTTTCATTGTACCTCAGTACAAGTGACAATAATAAACCAATACCAAAAGTGACATTCTTAAGCCCTGATGGGGAGTAATGTTTGAGATGAAACACAGAATGGACAGGAGTGATTAAGGGAATGGCAATGAGGGAAAGAGACTAGAACAGTGGGTTCAGGATGTCAATTTCTTTCTGTGAGAAGAGAAACAGAGTTAACATCTCAGCTGTGGATGGAAAGAATTCACGTGGAGTCTGGGCTTTACCATCAGAACAAATTTTATATATTACAAGCTGACATCAACAGGGGAGTTACTTATTCTGGAACAAATGCTCCCTGATCCAAAGTTTCCATTATTCTTAAACTATTTCTTATCTACCTTTTCCCCCATTATTTCTACCCCACACGCGCTGTGTGTACATAAAGTGAGGTAGGCCTTTTGCAGTGTCAAACTTTAGTGCCTATGTGCTACGTGAGCTGTCAAGCTTCAGCACCTTGTGGGTTATGTGAGCCATGTGCAGTTCTGTCTTTACCTTGTATAGAATGGCAAGCTTCCGTCATGGAGTTTATGGGATAGTTGCTAGGCTGGTAACTGGGCATGGGTTTACTATAGTTCACTTTTGCCTGCAACTTGTACTTCAGGTCGGTTTGAACTGATTCCAGCTACCCTGTCTGATACCAACTCTGCAGAGTCTCCCTTTATCTCTCTGCTACAAGACCATTCCCCTGAATGAAAACCATTATGATGCTGGAGGAACTCAGCAGGCCAGGCAGCATCTGTGCAGAAAAGCAAGCAGTCAACATTTCAGGTCAGGACTTGTCTTCAGGACTGAAGATAGGAAAAGGGGAAGCCCAATATATAGGAGACATAGATTCCAGCATCTGCAGTCCTTTGTTTCTCAAGACCGTCCCCCAATACTCTACTGCAGTAAGATATTTCACTATTCCCTACTACACAGGTCAGTCATACTTCATTGGACCACAGAGGTTAGAAGGATCTCCACTACACTGTTAAGGTCATGAAACTCTCTGGCTGATCTTTGAATAACTGTTGTGGAAAAACTTCTTTCCTGTGGTTTGGGCCATGAATTCGTTTAGTGACCTTCCTGTAAATGACAACCTTACTTTGAGATGGAGAGTCCTTGGGAATTTTTCCTCGTATTTGTGTGTGAGATGTGGGTAAACAGCTGTATTTGATGCAATTGGGAGAAGACTCCCCGCCACCAGTTCCACATTCAGTCATTCAAACCTTTGTTAAAATTGTCTCTCCTCAATGTCTGATCGCAAGATGGTTGATCAGAGGATCTTGCCTCCTATCCTTGTGATAATCCATAAAGAAATGTATTTGTAAATTCCAATGTGGAGACAGTTTTAAAACAAGTAAAGGATTTAAATACCAAACCTTGAAGGAGAAGGTGAGTGCACTGTCCCACAAAATGACTGAATGGAGATTCTCACAGCCTGAATTTTGTGCTGGACTACAGCTACATCGTTGGTTGTCCAATATTTTCTCCTGTTAGGTTATTACATTTGATAAGTAGATGTAGCTGAAATCCTTCTACTAAAATTTACAAAATATTGCATGCAAGGGTAACTGTTTTTGTCTTAAGTGGATGGGTTTTAAATGATTTTGTCCAGGATGTGGTTAACATTTAAATTTGCACAGATTTATTGAGATTGATGAGTAATGCTGCTTTTGAGGTTGGTTTTCTGTTTATGCAATGCATAATGGTGTGCAAGGGTATTGGTTCTTAGAGGTTTTTGTGCTGTCCTCTTCAAAGGAGTGACCGTGAAGAAGGAAAATGTATAAACGGCTTTCCTAAAATTAGCTCTCCTTAACTCCTGCAGCTGTGCTGGCCTGGTTATGTTTCCATGGTAACAAGTCTTATTGATTTCATATACTGTTCTTTTTAAAATAAGGAACAATTCTTGGAGCCACGGAATGGTTATAGTGTAAAATGACACAATCTCTCAGCAGTGCTATAATTACAAAATGGAACAATAACACTTGCAGTGCAAGGAAGCTAACCCTTAATTTGTTTCCTTGTCTTTGGCAGTAATCACTTGAGTAAAACAAAGCATTTCTGAACAAAATATAAATCTGGACTGAATAGCTTATCTTGCTTTTCAAGTTAAATTCTTCAGGCGCACAAGACTCCATTCTCATAGCAGTTATTCAAATCTAGAATACAAGCAACTTGTGAATGTTGCTTTCTCTTCTGAACAGGATGGAGTGATGTCCATAGGTCTGCAAGGAATGCTTGAATTTTTGCTCCCACATTTAAAAGGTTGATGGATGCAAGGAGGAAATATAATTTTGCCAATTGTGGTTGTCCAACGGCAAGGTTAAAATTTACCTAATCAATGTAGATATTTTTTGAAATCACTCGGTACAGTCAAACGCGACACGCTATGGAAGAATGACATGGAGGCAGAGAGTGCCGAACTCAGAATCTTTACTCCAACAAACAAAAGCACGCCAAACTCTCTACCCAAGCGCCCAGGCAACCCACGGGGTGGACGTGACGTCGGAACGTTCCCAGAAGGTCCACCCTGAGTGGGTAGTTCAAAACGTGCTTCTGCGGCTCCCGATGGCGGTTCGAGTTCTGCATGTGGGCCCCCACTTCCCCCCCCACCCCCACTCCCCCCGAAACTTCCAGCGTGGGAGTGGAGCCCCCAGTCTGTGTGGCTTGCTTGGGTGGCCTGCCATGCCGGCATGGTGTGGGTACCCTCACTGGCTGCTCAATGTCCAGGTGCACCGGCTTGAGGCGGCCCACTGTAAAAGTCTCATCCCAGCCACCCACCTCCACGACATACGTAGATCTGTTGTGCCGGATCACTTTGAAGGGTCCTTCATACAGCTGCTGTAGAGATGACTTGTGCATGCCCCTGCAAATAAAAACATACTCAGTCTCAGAGGTCTTTAGGGGTGAAGGCTGGTGTGGGACCATGCCTGGAGGTCAGGACTGGTGCCAGGGTCCCTACCTTGTCCCGCAGCCTCGTTAGCACCTCTGCTGGAGTTTCTTCTGGACCTCAGACCCCTGGTATGAACTTGCCTGGAACCATCAGGGGAGTGCCGTAGACCAATTCCGCCGAGGAGGTGCCTAGGTCTTCCTTGGGGGCTGTGCGGATGCCCAGTAAAACCCAGGGAAGCTCGTCTGTCCAGTTGAGGCCTCTGAGGTGCACCATCAAGGCTGACTTGAGATACTGGTGGAACCGATCGACCAAGCCGTTGGACTGGGGATGGTACACGGTGGTGTGATGCAGTTGGGTGCCCAGGAGCTGCGCCAGTGCTGTCCACAAACCAGACATGAACTGTGCTCCCCTGTCGGAGATGATGTCAGTAGGGAGGCCAAACCTGGTGATCCAGTTTGCAATGAGCGTCCTGGCACAGGACTCAGTGGACATATCTGCAAGCAGTACGGCTTCTGGCCATCTGGTGGACCTGTCTACCATAGTAAAGATATACCTGGTGCCCCGGGAGACTGGCAGGGGGCCGACGATGTCCACGTGGATGTGTTGGAACCTCCTGTGCGTCGGTTGGAACTGCTGGAGGGGAGCCTTCACGTGCCGCTGGACTTTGGTGGTCTGGCAGTGTATGCAGGTCCTGGCCCAGCGTCTGACTTTCTTGCGCAAACCGTGCCAGATGAATCTGTCCGCTACGAGCTTGATGGATGGGTGGGCCAGGTTGTGCAGCATGTCGAACAGCCAGCACCTCCATGCTGCTGGTACCACAGGTTGGGGTCTGCTGGTAGACACGTCGCACAGGAGTCTAATCACTGTCAGGGCGACGGGGACGTCCTCCAAATGGAGTCCCGAAATGATGGTGCAGTAAGCCGGGATCTCGGTGTCTGACTGTTGTGCTTCTGCCAGTGCTGCGTAGCCTATTCCTGAGGATGATATGCCCACTGAGTGGAGGCAGGGTGAGACAGTGTGTCGGCAGTGACGTTGTTCTTCCCCGTGATATGGCGGATGTCCGTGGTGAACTCCGAAATAAAAGACGGGTGCCTCTGCTGCCGAGCTGACCATGGGCCCGGTATCTTGGCCAGTGCAAAGTTGAAGGGCTTGTGGTCCATATAGACAGTGAACTCCCTTCCCTCAAGGAAATATCAGAAATGCCAGACAGCCAGGTAGAGCACTAGCAACTCTGTTGAAAGCGCTGTACTTCACCTCTGGTGGCTGTAGGTGCTGGCTGAAGAAAGTGAGTGGTCACCACTGGCCCTTGACAAGCTGCTCCAGGACTCCGCTGACAGCCGTGTTGGAAGCGTCAACTGTGAGTGTTGTGGGTACATCGACTCTTGGGTGTACTAGGAGGGTCACCTTTGCCAGCGCTTCCTTGGCCTGCTCGAACGCACCCGTGGACTCAGAGTCCCATGCCACCTCTTTGGCCTTGTCGGCCATCAGTCTAAACAAGGGTCTCATGATGCGTGCCGCCACCAGCACGAACCAATGATAAAAGTTGACCATCCCTATGAACTCCTGCAGGCCCTTGACCGTGCTGGGCTTGGGAAACTGGCAGATGGCCTGGACCTCGTCCAGTAGGGGAACTGCGCCATTGCCAGTTAACCCTGTGGCCCAAGAAGTCTATCTCTGTCAGCCCGAACTGGCACTTCGCCAGGTTGATTGCCAGTCCCTGGGTGCTTAGGTGTTGGCAGAGCTGGCGCAAATGTGCCACGTGTTCCTCGCGTGCATTGCTGACCACCAGGATGTCATCCAAGTAAATGAAAAAGAAATCCAGACCGCTTCCCACCAAGTCCATGAGCCTTTGGAAAGTTTGGGCTGCATTCTTGAGACTGAAATGCATCCTCAGGAATTCGAACAAATCGAATGGGGTGATGAGGACTGTCTTGGGCACATCGTCGGGGTGCACTGGGATCTGATGGTATCCCCGGACCAGGTCGATCTTCGAGAAGGTGGTCGCTCTGTGCAGGTTCACCGTGAAGTCCTGGATGGGCACCAGGTATCTGTCAGCAGTTGTGGCGTCATTGAGCCTTCTGTAGTCCCTGCAGGGCCTCCATCCTCCTGCGGACTTGGGCACCATGTGCAGCGGGGATGCCCACAGGCCGTCTGAGCGGTGTACGATTCCCATCTCTTCCATCTTACGAAAATCCTCCTTGGCGAGGTGGAGCTCGGGCATGCAGTGGCGGTCCTTGCGTGGGGATGTGGTGCTGCACACCGTGCTTGGGGTCAGCCGTGGGGAACTGCAGGGTGACTATGGAGGGGAATTCCGCCAACACCCTAGCGAATTCGTTACCCGAGAGGGTCATAGAATCCAGGTAGAGGGCCAGTAGCTTGGCCTCTCCGAGCTGGAAAGCCTAGAACGTCTCGGCGTGGACCAAATGCTGGCCTTTCAGGTTGACCAGGAGGCAGTTGGCCCATAGGAAATCTGCCCCGAGTAGTGGCTGTGACACCGCTGCCAACGTGAAAGTCCAAGTGAAACGGCTGGACCCAAAATGCAGCAGAATGGTTCGCAAGCCGAATGTTCGAATACCGGTGCCATTTGCAGCGGTGAGTTCGAGGCCTGGGACCACGTTACGAGTGTCCATGTTCGGGGGGGGGAAGTACGCTGTCTTCGGCCCCAGTGTCTACCAGGAAGTGCCGCCTGGAGTGTCAGTCACAGAGGTACAGGAGGCTGTCTCGGTGGCCAACCGTTGTAGCCATTAGCGACGGCTGGCCCTGGTGTTTCCCAGGAAGGCACATGGTGGACGGCAGCGGCACGCGCCTGAACCCCATCTTTGGTGATAGAAACACCATTGTTCTGAAGCTTTGTCCTTCTCCCCTGTGGGCCTTGATGGCTTCGATTGCGGGGCCTGGGTTTTGGGCCATGTGGTCATGGCTAGGCCGCTGGAGGCTGCTCTGCCAAAGGATGTCAGCTTTAGCCACTATCCTGCATGGGTCACTGAAATCCTCACTCGCGAGGAGGAGGCAAATGTCTTCTGGCATTTGCTCAAGGAACAACTGCTCAAATAACAGGCATGGCTTATGGCTGTCCATGAGCGCCAGTATTTCGTTCATGAGCACGGATGGTGTGTGGTCGTCCAGACCATCCATGTGCAGGAGTCGCACAGCTCGCTCGCGGCTAGAGAGTCCGCGGGTACGGATCAGGAGTGCCTTAATCTCGGTATACCTGTCCTCCGTTGGTGGCTGGTGTAGGAAGTAGATGATCCAGCCTGCCATGTCCTGGTCAAGTGCACTGACCACGTAGTAGTACCGCGTGGCGTCGGCTGTAATGTCTCTGATGTGGAACTAGGCCTCAGCCTGCTCGAACCAAACATGGGGCTCAGTGGTCAGAAAGTCGGGAACTTCAGAGAGACCTCGCTGTGCGAGTTGCTCGAACTCATGACTGGTCGCTGAGTCGTCTGTTCCAGATGCCATCTGGAACGTCGGGGTTACCAAAATGTAGCCGAACGCAACGTGCTACGGAAGAACGACACTGAGGCAGAGAGTGCCGAACTCAATCTTTACTCCAACAAACAAGCCCACCAAACTCTACCCACGCGACTCGCGGGGTGGACGTGACGTCAGAACGTTCCCGGAAGGTCCGCCCCGAATGGGTAGTTCAAAATGCGCTTCCATGCGTGCGCCTGCGGCTCCCGATGGCAGTTCGAATCCTGTGTGTGCAGGCCGCCACATTGGTACCATTGCGGTTCATGTCACTGTTGCCTATCCTTTCTCCAAGATTTGGGACAAGATGATGTACGCAGAATACTTTACCTTGACTCTCAATGGCATTTTTGACAGTACTTCCCAAACCTGTTAACTCCATCACCAAGAAGCACAAGGACATCAGAACTCGGGTAACATCACCACCACCTGATACTTCTCTTCAAAGTCACATGCCATCCTGCTTGCAAATAAATTACCATGCTTTCATTGTTGCTACATCAAAATCCTGAAACTTGCCTATCGGTTGGAAAAACTTGGGTTCTTTTCTCTGGAGCGGCAGAGGCAGAGGGGAGGCCTGATAGAAGTTTATAAGATTGAGAGGCATAGATAGAGTAGAAAGCTGGTATCTTTTTCCCAGGGTCAAAATGCCTAATACTAGAGGGCATGAATTTAAGGTGAGAGGGGAAAAGTTCAAAGGAGAAGTGTGGTGCAAGTGTTTTACACAGAGTGGTGGGTGCCTGCAATGCACTGACAGGGGTGGTAGTGGAAACAAATAGTGTTTAAGAGGTTCTAAGATAGGCATGTGAATAAGCAAAGAATGGAGGGATAAGAAGGAACAAGCTTAGTAGGCTTTTAATTAATAGTTTAATTGGTTCAGCGCAACATTGTGGGCCAATGGGCCTGTTCCTATGCTGTACTGTTCTATGTTCTGTGTTCTATCCAACACCACACCAGGACTACCTTTACAATAAAACCTGAAGTGGTTCAGGAAAGTAGCTCCCCATTTTCTCAATGGGTTATGAGAATTCCCATTAAATGCTGGACTTGCAAAGAGACCCACACCTCCTATATTTGTTAAAAGGATCCACTATTTTATTCTGTCAGGATATCGGTGGTTGCAATCAAGTTGCATGGAATTTGGATGCATTGTAATCCAGAAACCATGGATATATTTACTCTAAAATACATGTAAAACTACAGAAGATGTTCTCTCTTTCTCTAACAATGTGTGTGATAGGATAACAAGGTTCAAAGCTTGACATTCCTGAATGTCAAGCTTTGAACCTTGTTATCCTATCACAAGGTTCAAAGCTTGACATTCCAGTGCACTTAATTGAATTTCAATGGGGTGGAAACAAGGTCTGTGTGTAACTTGTATCAAACCAATAGGTGGGTCAGGTCTCATTCAATACACACAGTGCTGGAGGAACTCAGCAGGTCAGGCAGCATCCACGGAGGGAAATAGTCAACGTTTTGGGCTGAGATCCTTGTCGACTGTTTATTTCCCTCCATTGATGCTGCCTGACCTGAGTTCCTCCAGCATGTTTTGTGTATTGCTCCAGATTCCAGCATCTGCAGAATTTCTTGTCTCATCTCATTGAAATTTGTCTGCAAGTTCAGTTGGAGTAGTTGGTTCTTGGGTGTTTGAAGGGCCATGAGTCCTAGGCTTCTGAACATCTTGTGAAATATGGAAGTACTAGATTTATTGATAATGGTACCGCATCTGTCACTACACTCCATTGCTGGAGTCCCCTGATGTGGCACCCCTGATAAGTTGTATATCAGGGATGAGAATGTGATGTACAATGGATTGGAAAAATAAAAAACACAGATGGTGGTAATCTGAATGAAGAGAAAATGCTGGAAACACTCAGTGGGTCAGGCAGCATTTGTGGAAAGAGAAACAGTTAACATTTCAGGTTGAAGACCCTTTATCAGAGAGAAAGCAGACAAAGTTTGAGTTACAGAAAGAGTGGGGAAAGGGTGGATACAACAAAGAGAGAGGGCGAGGCTAGGGAATAATCCGCTGATGAAATCATCTGGTTGATGGGCTATTGAGGCAGATAGAAAGAGAGAAGGTAACATGTAAAACATCAATCAGAGCTGTTGGAAATGTCTAACAAATCAGTCAGCGCAGTGAGACAGGAAAACTTTGAGTTAATATTACAGATGCATAACCTTGTGGCAGAATTAGCCAGTTCTGCTGCAAACAGAAAACAAATTACGCTGGAACTGTTGAATTCGATGTTGAGTCCAGAAGACTGCAACAACCCCAGGTGGAAGATGAGGTGCTGTTCCTCAGACCTGTGTTCAAACCCAGCAGGAGGCCACATATCAGACTGGAATGGATAAGTGAAGTGATGGTTAACTGGAAGCTCTGAGTCACCCCTGCAGACTGAATGTAGTTGTTCTGCAAAGCTGATGCCCAATCTCTGTTTGCTTTCTCCAATGTGAAGAAGACCACATTGTGAACACCTAATGCAGTTCATTAGATTGGGGGATAAAATACAAGTGAATCACTACTCCAGCTGAAAAGGTTATTAGGATGCCTGGGTGGTGGGAAGGGATGAGGTAAAAGGATAGGTATTGCATTGTCTCCTGTGGCTGCTTTGGGAAGTGCTGTGAGAAGAGTGGTTGGTAGACATGCAAAAGTGGAGCAGCGGAACAATAAAGGAATGGTTCTTCAGAATATTGATAGGAAAGGGGTCAGGTGGTGGCATCTCATTGAAGATGGTGGAAGTTGCAAAGAAAGATCCATTGAATAGAGGTTGGGTGGAAAGTGAGGGCCTTGCTCTGTCCAATAGAAGAGATGTGCAAAACAGATGTGATGTGCTCTGTCAATGATGGTAAAGGAGAGCCATGGTTCAGGAAGAAGAAAGACTGCTTGGAGGCATCTGTGTGGAAGGTTTCATTAGAATTGATACAGGAGAAAGTGGTAGAATGGAATGGCAGTTTTACAGAGGGGAGGGTGGTAGGAATATTGAAATGGCTGTGGGAGTCTGAAGGATGTTTAGCGATAACCTATTCCCTGAGGTGGAAGCAGAAAGATCCAAAAAGGGAAGGGGTCAGAGACTGATCATATGAAGATGAGAACAGAGTGAAAATTGGTGCCAAAATAATAGTTATTGAGTTCCAGCTTGGACCCATTTTTTTTTGTGTGGGATACATGGAACAATCGTTGGTTTACTCCCACTCAGGCTCTCTCCCTCAACTCTTCCTTCAATACATTGAAACTGTATTGATGCCACTCTCTGTACTTGTCCAGAACTAAAATATTTGATTACTTTTTCTGTTAATTTGCACCCAGTTTTCACTTTCAATTGGTCTATCACTAACTCTTCTATTCCCTTTGCAGTTTCTTTCACCATCAATGAGTTTTCACCACAAAGCACATCTTCCCCTCCCCCTTTTGGCATTCCAAAAGGAACTGTTCCTTTTCAACTCCCTGGTCTCCTTGTCCATCTCCACCAGTCCCTCCCCACTCCATGAGGCTGGCAAGTTAAATGAGAAAAGGTACCTGCAGAGGAAGAAGCCTCTTGTACCTACCACACAACAGAGACATCTCCCTGCATGTTACAATGTTCTGGGGCATTGTTTCTTCTATGACCCCGGCCCACTTTTCCCTCTTTATTAACCACTGCTCTTGTCACAGAGCATGGTGGGTCAAGGGCTACATTTCTTAAAGAATACACATAGAATAACACATATCACACCTGTTAAATTACAGTTCTGCAGGCTTTTGGTTTGATACCGCAGATGGATAAGTACACAAGAAAGGAAAGGATATGTTGGTGTGATGAGATGCAGTGAATTGAATGAAAGGAAGCTTTCTTTGCAGCATAACCTGGAAGTTTTTCTTTAATCAAACCTTTACTACTTTGGAATAAAAATTGTTTGATTCCTTTCTTTGCATTGACATATCATTAAAGTATGTCTCTGGTATGGGCTGTGAAGACTGTTTGAATTGTTGCCCACTTCAGTCACATCAATTTATCCTTTGACATGTGTGAATGTCCAAAATGGAATTGATTATTTCTAAAGTAGAACAGTTCCTGAAACATCAAGATTCCTAATTTTACTCTTATAGTATCAAGTCACTCTTCAAATTTAGTTATTTTGGGATGTGCTCACTATTTTTATTGTGTCTTTTTGAGTATTATTAAATCCCATATGTTCACCTGCTAAGTAAAGCAAGCTGTGCACCAAATGTACTGGTTCTGTCTCGCTGCAGTCCCAGAAGAAGTCACAAGATAGAGCAGTTGCATCGTGTTCATATTTAGTCAGAGAGCCTATTTTAAACTTCTTGGAAACTCGCTTGTAACAGCAATTGGGATCTTAAATTAATTCACATCACTGGTTCTTTGAGCAGCTGAACAGAGGTCCCATACTTTCCCCATTGCGCAGAGGTAAAAGGTCTCATGACACAATTAGCTGTTTTTGAGAATTTTTAGTGCTCATATTTATTATGACTTGAAAAGTGCTCCATAGGCTCTGAAATACTTCAGGATGTCCAAAGATGGTGAAATAAAAGATATTACTTTCTTTCATGCCATTTGGAGATGGCTAGTAGATATCAAAACATTGAATTATTGCACAGTCCATTTGATCCACTGAGTTTGAGCTAGCACCTACTGGGGCAATTCTGTCAGGACCATTTCCTCACTCTCTTTTTCTTGAGCTCTGCAAATTATTCTCTCTCAAGTACCTATCCAATTCCTTTTTGAAGACACTGATTCTGCTTCCTCCACTCTTACAGGCACTGAATTCTGGATCATGGATACATACATTTCAAAAAGAAGTTTATCTTCACATTCCCCTTGCATCTTTTGCCTGTCATTTTAAGTCTGTGTTGCCAGTCTTTGAACCACCTTCTGATGGGAACAACTTCTCCCTGTCTACCCTATCAATTGAGTGATGATCTTGTAGATCTCTATCAGGTTTTCTCTAAATTTTTTTTTATTGCTCCAAGGAGAACAGTCCCAACTTTTCCAGTCTAACCTTGTACCTGAAATCCCTCATCTCCAGAATTTCCAGTAAATCTAAATGGGTTTGTTGTGCTGAAACACTTTATATTTTTCTACCACCTACCAGCACTTAATGAGCAGAGTTGTGACCAAATACAGGGTGGTAGTTCCTTAGCTGATCACATGAATACAGTGAACATAAATGGCTGGTCATCGATACATTGACCACACAAGCTGTCATCCTTTCCAAGAGAAGACTGGGCTGTTGGCTGACCATATATGGACCGGGAAAGTCATCAGCTGTTTCCTCTGGATAGAGGAAGTGCTTATAAAGCACTTCCTCTATCCATGCACATACACTTACTTCACTAAGGAATTGACCAATGATTTATTAATAGTTATCCAGCTTTAACTGTATCTGATTGTTCCCTTGATAAACTAAATTATCTTCAGCTACTGCATTGAGGCACAGTAGGATGGAGGGTTCTTGTGTGAACAGCATAGATTCTAGAGCACTGCAGTACTGCTTTGGATTGAGGTTAAATTAAAAATATGCCAAGCTACTCGTAAGACAGCGCACAGGCACTGCCTACCTATTGTGACAATGGGCAGGCTAGATATTACTTATGGACTAACAACATAATAAAAGCTAATAGCAGGTAAAACTGATTTAAAATATCAGTGGGAATTCTCCATAACTGCTCTCATCTTTGTGGAGTTTCCTATAGTTTATTGGTAAACTAAGAGAAGAAGAAGCTTGTGACGGTTTCTTACAAAAGTCTATGCCTCTGTGGGCTTCCTCTGTTCAGCAAATGTTCTTAATTTTTGCAAAGGTGGGATATGGTGCATCAGATTGTTGTAACACAAACAACCAAATTGTATAAGGACTTGAAACACAGGGATTGAAGGAATAGCAGAAAACAGTCAGGAGGAGAAGAAAATGGAAGAATATCCTACAAAAACACCCCTAAAAGGAAACTAAAAGCAGGGGGCAAAGAAAAAAAGAATGAAGGAGGAGAATGGGAGGAAAGATGTGAAAGACAGAGGAATAAAGCTGTAGTTACATGGGTCAACATTGCCAGTTTTTTTCCTTTTTGTTAATGACTGTTGTAAATGTAAGTTGTGAGGATGCACAAAGGCTTCAAGAGGTTATCAATAATCTGAGTGAGTGAGCAACAACATGGCAGATGAAGCACAATGTGGAAAAGTGTGAGCTTATTCACTTAGATAGAAAGAAACAGAAATGCTGATTGTATTTATTAAATGGTGAGTGACTGGGGAATGTTTGGTAGATTGGACTTTATTGTGATGGGATTTGACTGCATAAATGAAGCTTCCTTGCTACTGTTATATAGGGCATTATTGAGATCACACCTGGAGTATTATGTACAAGTTTGGACTCCTTATCTGGGGGAGGAAAAAAAGATCTACTTGCTATGGAAGGAGTGCATCAAAGATTCACCAGGCTGGTTCCTAGGTTGGCAGGTCTGTCATGCAAGGAGAACAGCCTTATTCTTTAATTTAGAAGAATGAGAGATGGCCTCACAGAATCATACAAAATTCTTTGTGGGTTCAAGAGGGTAGATATGGGGAGGATGTTTTCCCCTGGCTGAGGAGTCGAGAGTTAAGGATCCCAGTCTCAAAATAAAGGGTAGGCAGTTTAGACCTGAGGAGAAATTGCTACTCTGTGAATTTGGAATTCTCCATACTGGAGGCTGTAGAGTCTTATTCATATTTGGAAAGGGAATTTAATATATTTCTGGATGTTATAGGAATCCAGGAATGAGCTAGAGAGCCCTCTCTTACCCACCCACCATCCCCCTGCTCGCCCGCTGTCCTCCTCCTCCACTTTTTTTAATATAATTCTTGGACAACATCAAATTTGGAGTTGCAGCCTCTCTTAATTATTTAGCGGTCACTGTGGTGGACATTTGGCTCACATTACTGCTTGATCTTGCTTTGGAATTCTGAGATCACTGTTGTTTAAAATATAATATAATGCAATACTGCATTTTGATTTATGAAGTCTATCTGGCTAGAAAAATATTAAGCACTCTAGTGGAATTTACTTTGTAGAATAATAACTGGTCCTGACCATATAAGCTTTTGCTGAAAAATTAGTCCTAATATAAATGGAGAATTGCTTTGCTTCTCTTTATCTTAGTAGCAGTCATTGTTATGTTTGTTCTTCATCAAGAGACAAAACTTTGCGTGGGTTTAACATCTGAACATTTTTATTAACCAACAACAAACTGGCTTGCTTTCCCTCTGCTTTTACAGCCACTTCCTGTTCCCCCATGTGACCCCTCGCATTGCCTACTGGGAACTGTAGTTCTTTATTATAACTACATAATAACACAGTCATCTCATAACAGTATGAGAACAAGCTTGTATACTCTGCTTGAAGGATGAACTACTGTGTGTGTGTATACATGCGCATGTGTTACCAGTAATCAAAGGAAAATACAACTCCTTAACTGAGCTAATGGATGAGTGTCCTGCCTTGGCTTTATTCTCTTTTAAAATGCACAACTTTATACTGTATGAATGAGCATGTAATCACGCTGCCAACAATTTTTTGTGCCACAGGCTCTCCAATGATCATTATAGATAGCTTTTCCTGGAAAAGATGTAGTCCTGAAAATCCATGATCCATGTGCTTTGTGCTGGGATTGCTCTCAGCACAAGCCTCCACCACTGACTAAGATGAACTACCTGTTCCCCCTCTAACCTGCAGGTAACGGGTAACAACACCAGCAGGAGTGCCTGGCTGAATAGCCTGAATACTGGAGCTGGTGAAGTCAGGGGGGAAGACTTGCACCTGACCCCATCCACCTCTCCCTCCTTCACCCCCTCAGGGAAGCAAGTCATAAACATGTATGGAGGCTTGTTATGAGGGAGTTGCCTTAACTATTGGCAAAGAAAATAGATTACTTACAAACCATGCAGTAAAGGCCAGATATTTAGATTCCTAGTGGCGTCACAAACATTGACATTGAGGGAGATGCATTCAGATGAATCAGTATTGCAAGTACTTCCCAAACTATTGTGAAGACTCTGGTATAATAAAACATGAACCCTGGCTTTTGACTTTGCTGTCCTCTAAGAAAGTGGACCTATTTGAAGCAGCTGGAGGTCTTTAAGCTCTTAGATTTTCTCAGCACCAGGCCAGGAGTTAGCCAAGCACCTGTTTAGTTTCCAGCTGTTCCTTTGAAATATTGACGAAATTACAGTGGGGATCATGATGGAGAAATCTGCAAGCCTTTCTCTTCAAACTCCTTCCTGTCGCTGTTGTAGTCTCCAGCATTTTGCACAAAGCTGATAAACTTATTTCTAATATAGGTGAATGAAGCTTTAAATTTTAACATTCTTTATGGCATAACAGTGGCAGGGGAAAGGACTGAATTATGGCTGCAGCTTATTCAGGCTTGGTTCCCTTCTTTATATTATTAACTGTCTTGTTGCCTCTCAGCACATTTTTAATATCATTTTCTGCCCAAAAATAGCCAGAGATAGCAAATTTTGCTGAAGTGAAATAAGAAGGATTAGCTGTTATGTCACAAGTTGAATTATTTTCTAGCAATCATTTAACAAAATAATACGCCCAAAGTCCTTGTTTGAGAAAATGGTTTCTTATTTCTTTTCACTGACATTCCATGCCAGCAGTAAATGTCAACTGTCCAGTCTTTTTTTTCCCTTTTGTATAAGAATGCTGAACATGGATTCAAAATGCTTGTATTGATCAATATCACGTCAGCCAGTGTGCTGGTCAGAGGTAGCTTGGTATATTGTGGTAAATTTTAATAGATTAGTATGACTTTAAATGTTGTTGTTACTGATTTCAATTTAGTTGCAATTTATAGAAACCAAGAGTTGACACATCCATTCGCTGAAGTTCTTTGAGAAACCTAACATAGTTGGTTTTGTTGAATACTTACTTTTCTTAAAAAAAAGTGAACCAGAAATAAAAAGCAATGTAGTTTTATTGGAACATTTTGAGTAAATCTTAGTGCAAATAAGATTTGGAATATGGAAAATATGATGGATATTGAAAATAATAGGTCAATGTGTAAATTTTTTTGTAGTCTGGTGGCTAAGGTGGTGAGAGATTTGGAGGGAAAACATATGAAGCCATACTAATAATACATATATTTATACACTAATAAAATGGTATAAAGATTCTTTTGTTCCACAGGAATAGAAAGTCGTCGTCTTAACTGGAGACTTTCATTCCATTCTCTGGTATTTTTTTTGAAGAAAAAGATTATAATGAAAATAGGAAATGCTGATAATATTCAGCAGTCTAGACTTGATTGCAAAGGAGGAAATGAGTTAA
This sequence comes from Pristis pectinata, assembly GCF_009764475.1. Lineage (NCBI taxonomy): Eukaryota > Metazoa > Chordata > Chondrichthyes > Rhinopristiformes > Pristidae > Pristis > Pristis pectinata. The sequence continues at coordinate 17,815,833 of NC_067405.1, forward strand.
TATTTGAGATTGCTGATGTTTTATCAGAACTGAGCCGAAATTATAACACTTTGTTCCTCCATAGATACTTTCAGTATTTTTTGGGTTCACATTAGATTTCCAGCATCAGCATATTTTGCTTTTTGAGTATAAAAAATCAGATGGTTTTACAATGGGTATATACTGTCCATACAGGAGTTAATAGAATTGATGCACTTGCAGTGCAGTGCAAGATGTGCATTAATTGTTAACCTTTATTCATGCACGGTTTCTAAAAGTGTCCAACACATGCATCCATATTCAGTGGTTCTCAGGCTGCTTTATTCTTAGCTTGTGTCAGGAGGGATTGAGTCATAAGCTATTATCAAGGATGCTTGCTGATTATTTTCTCCTGAACTGGCTGTTCCAAATTATCTTTTTACTGAGCAAAATAGAACAGACAATGTAATGGTGAAGCTGACAGCAGTAATGTTTTTGATAGTAGAGAACTGCGCAACACAATATCATGAATGAAGGCAAAAGTGAATCTTGCAACAGACATAGAGTTGGTATGATGCACAGCAGGCATGCTGCAGCTTTCAAGCTGGGGGCTGGGTGGAACAGTTGCCAGTGTCCAGTCTGTAAACTGAAACTGGTGGACTAGATCTGTATACATCTGAAATTGGGCTATAATGAGGTGGCAAGGAGAATGTAGGGGGAGGAAATAAGCAAATGAAGGGGGGGAGAGGAAATGATCACAAGGAAGAGCCTTGGAGTTAGCAATGCATTGGCAATATTGATTTCTTGATCATCAGCACTAAAATGGATTTTATCGTATTTCTGTTTGGAAACTTCCTGCATAAAAATTAAAAAATGAGGCCAATAGTAAAGCAAAATATCCCCAAATCACGGAAATCTGCATTAAAAATGGAGAAAGCTAGAAATACTCAGCATTGTCGGCTAGCACCTGCGGAACAATAACATTTTAGACTGATGCTTTTTTTTATCAGAACTGGATAATAAATTCAACACTTGCAATATTTGACCAGTGATAATCATTATTTTTCTCAGATGGGTAAAAATAAGGATGGAATAAAATTTGCATGGGGAGAACAGTGGGAATACAAAGGAATATTAAAAGAAAAGAGAATCAAAGCATTCAATGTCAATAAAATGTTAATATAATCTGTAACACTTTATTCTGCATTCTGATATTGCTTTTCCCTTGTACTACCTCAATGTACTGATGTGATGAAATGATCTGTATGACTAGCATACAAGATGAAATTTTTCATTGCACCTTGGTTGGTACATGTGACAATAATAAACCAATTTGCCAATTATGGTCACAAAGTAGATAGTGAAGATCACAAATGCAATCCAGACTTCTACCTATCTTTTTTTTTTAAGGGTGAAGTTTGTCAAGGCCACTTCCAATTTAGAAGTAACAATGAGGACTGGAGCAAAAAGCTGCAGATGCTGGATATCCAAAACAAAAACATAAAATGCAAGAGGCATCCAGCAGGTCAAATGGGGTTGAGTGGGAGGAGCAAAAAAACATAACCAAGGACCCTTCATCAGAACTGGAAAAGTGTGAAAGAGGAAGTTGCAGAGAGGAAGGGATGGAGGGGTCAAAGGGAATGTTTGTGATAGGATGCACTCCAATGTTGTTAAGATTACAATTACTTTTTAAAAAAAAATCTGCAGTTGGAGACAGTGGGGGGGGGGGGGGATGAGGAAGCACATTAAAACAGAAGTATAAATATATCTGTGGAATGAGGGAGAGGAAAAAATAGAATGTCACCTGATATTGTTAGAGAACATTTAAGTCCCAAGGATTGCAATGTACCAAGATGGTATCAGGTCTTTGCTTTATAAGCTTGCACAAAGATCTCCCTGCACTTGTTTGACACCCTTCATCAGAAGCTAGGCATCCGATGCCTTCTAACCACCCTATCTACCCATGCTGCCACTTTTGGGATCTTTTCTTTGTACACCCAAATCCCTTTGTTCCTCAATACTCCCTGGGGACCCACCATTCACAATGCATCACTTTATACTTGTCAGGATTAAATTCCATCTGCCATTGCTCTTCTCAGATTACCAGCTGATCAATATCATTCTCTAGCCTAAGATTATCCTCCTATCAACAACATCACCAATTTTCATGCAATCTGAAAACTTACTAATTATACCTCTAACATTCACATGTAAGCTGTTAATGTACATAATGAACAGCAAGGGTCCCAGCACTGACAACAGGCTTCCAATCATAAAAGAAGCCCTCTACCAGCACCGTCTCTCTCCTATTGCCAAGCCAATTTTGGATCCAACTTGCCTTGGATCCCATGAGTTCTAACTTTTCGGATCAGCCATCTCCTTGTCAATGGCCTCATTGAGGTTCATGTAACCACATCAACTACATTGCCCCATCAATATTTTTAGTTACCTCTTCAAAAAAAAATCAATTATATTAATCAGACACATTCTTCTACCAACAAATGCTGATGATCCTCTATCAATCCCTGCCTTTCCAAGTGTAGATTAATCCTGTCCCTCAGAATTTTTTCCAATAATTTCCCTACCTCTGACATTAGACTAACGGGCCTATAATTATCTGGTTTATCCCTGCTGCCCTTAGAGTCATACAGCACGGAAACAGGCCCTTCAGCCCAACTGGTCCATGCCAACCAAGATTCCCATCTAAGCGAGTCCCATTTGCCTGCGTTTGGCCCATATCCCTCTAAGCCTTTTCAATACATGTACCTGTCCCGTGCCTTTTAAATGTTGTTCTTGTACCAGCCTCATTCACTTCCTCTGGCAGCTTGACCCTCAGGTTCCTATTAAATTTCTTCCCTTTCACCTTAAACTTGTGCCCTCTAGTTCTTGACTCCCCATCTCTGGGGTGGGGAAAGACCTGTGGGCTCGAGTCTCTGGGGTTGGGTTCAAACCTTTCGCTATCTGACAATGAGGCAAGTAAATTGCTCTGGCTCAACAAGTGAGAGAGTGTGGTCCCTCCACACCACCCTGCCCATGGCATGGTGCTCCCTCTGCACTGCCCCCACCCAAGGCACTGCGCTCCACCAGTGTCAGCCTGTGTAAGTAATGGTCCCTAGAGTGGGACTCGATCCCAGGGTTGGAGGGGAGAGCACGGCCCCCTCCGAGCTGAACCAGTGGTGATTCTTCCCAAGTGAAGTGAAGATCCCAACTGTGTGTGGACCTCAGTCTGCTCCTTGCACCCAGACCAGGACTCTCTGTGACTCCATCCCATTTCAGCCTGGTTGGCTCTCAGTGAAATAACCTGACCACTCAGTTCCACTAAACCTGGGCACAGTGAATGGTCACAGGAGGAGGCTATTCTGCCCATCAAATCTGTGCCAGCTCATAGTAAAGCAACTCGCACCAGCTGTCTCCACTCATTCCCTGCAGCCCTGCCATTTATTCAGCGAGTTCCAGACCATCACTGCTCCCTGTGTCAAATAGACTCTCCTTGAATCTTCTGTCCAAAAGTTACACAGGAACCTGTTCTTTGAATCCTCCATACCGGGAACAATTCCCCTCCAATGGATGTCTGCCCCCACCCCTGCCTGCTTACCCAGGCCAGCCCCAGTTTAACCCTGGAACTGTTCAGTGAGGCGGGCTGGCCAATGAGGTCAGCCTGCCTTGAATAAAGGTATCCCATTTACGGTCTACCAGTCACCTGGCACTTCACTTGTGGCCAGCAATGACTCTGCTCCCTGGCCTTCCACAGCAGCCTAAGATGATACTTATCAGGCCCTAGGGATTTATGCCTGTTAAGACATTTGGTACCTTTTTAATCTTAGTGCTCTAGAATTTCAGGCTCAACTGAAATTTCCAACTACTATATCTATCCTTAGTTAATACAGATGAATTCACTGTATTTAAGACCTTGAAGTATCTGGAAGAGCACTTAATCAACAAGACATAGTAGGCTGTGGACCAAGTGCTGGTAAATGGAATTTGCATAAATATGTACTTGATGATCATCATGGACAAGATGGGCCGAAGGGCCTGTTTCTGTGCTGTATGACTCTGGCCTCACTGATGTTTTCTCCCCTGGCTCCACACAAAGATTACCTATTTTGGTACTACTCTTTCCCTAGTCACCCCAATTTTATCACATCAGCAACTTAATAGATTTACCCTCCCAATGTGTTAACCTCTATTCAAATTTTGTGATGTGTTCACTACTGTTGTCTGACATTTAAGAAAAATAATAATTATAGAATGCAGATCTTTGGGAATCGATTCTAGGATTTGAATGTTGAATTAAATAATTCTTAATTTTCTCAAATTGGCACGAGAGAGAATGGTTAGCTGTTCACATCTGGACCAATACGAAATCAACATTTATATCACAAAGGTTTAAAGGTTCGTGAGGGTTGAGCTCAGAAACCCTGTATTTTATTTTTGTTTATGGTATATTTCTTCCCCAAGATTCTGGTGAATGAAGTGTTAATTCACCTAGAATGTAGATAACATTACAGCATGCTCTTAATGCTTACTGATATTTGATGCTGTCCTGTGCTACAAGTTAAGATGCTTGATGTGCACCCACGTACTCTACAGTACGAGAGTGGGCTGGTGGTGAGCCAGCACATTGTATGACTCATTTCATTGCACAAGTATAAGACAAATGATCCATGTTAAGAGTTGTTATGTATTCTGCAGTGAAAATAATAATTACAGAAAGAGGTATGTGGCACTAACTGAATAAATAATTGTTACTCCATACCTATTAAATAATATTGCAACAAAAGTGTGTTCCATATTTTAAACTGCTACATCTCGGGCAACTTTACAACTTCTCTGTCCTCTGAGTCAGAAGGTTGTTGGTTCAAATCCCACTCCAGAGTCTTGAGTGCAGAAATCTAGTCTGACACTTATGTGCCATGCTGAGGGAGTGCTACACTGTTGGAGGACAGTCTTTCAGGTGTAACATAAAATGGATGCTGCATGTGCTCAGTTGGATGTAAAATGGTGCCATCATGTTAGTTTGAAGGGCAGGTTCCCCGATATCCAATCAATCAATATTCCTGAAAAACAGGTTATCCAGTTATGGTCATATTACTGTTTATGCAAAGCTTGTTGTGTATGAATTAGCTGCTGAGTTGCTGACATGATGACAAGGGCAACACAAAGTACTTCATTGACTATAAGGCAGCTTGTGATGTCATGTAAGAAAGGTACCCTATAATGTTTAAATCGTAAGTGTTTGCTTTTCTCTGCTTTACCTCTAGCGACTAAAATTGGTCTTTACCTTTCAACATTAATTTGGTAAAACATCCCAGGTAGTTCCATGATGGTAAAAATGAATGGTAAGCTGTTGTAGAAGAATTTCTAATCTGATTGAAGATGGTCAGAGATGAGGTTTGAGGGGTTAATTTAAATATGGAGAGAAGGATATCAAGGAAGGAGGTGGGGACAGTGCAATTTGATGCCAGCAATCAGTGTTGCAACAACACATGAGTGTGATAGTACCATTGGGGATGGGCACAGGTGCAGGCAGAGGAAAAGGAAATGTTGAGGAATTTGTGAAAGAGGATGAGGATCTTTAAATTTAATGTATTAGGAGATGAACAAATGGATGTTGATGAGCATAGTGATGATGGGGTACTGGACTTAGAGTGGATTGAGATGGAAACATTAAAATGATTGTGAAGTATAGTTCAGAATGCTCCACCCTCAAAATTCATTGGAAAGACAAGTGAATCAACATCAGTGTTCTCTCCCAGGCCAACATCTCCTATGTTAGATCCCTTATTACACTCATTCAGCTCTGTTGGGCAGGCACACCCAATAGCAGATTCCTAAGACACAAGAGACCACAGATGCTGTAATCTGGAGCAAAAAACAAACTGTTAGAGAAACTCAGTGGGTTAGGCAGCACCTGTGGAGGCAGAGGAATGGTCAACATTTTGGGTCAAGATGCTGAAACAGACACCCTATTGTGAGCTCTGTCACAGGAAGAGGTTACCAGCTGGATAGAGAAAAGGATTCAAAGATGTGCTTAAAGCTTCCTTGAACAAAGGCAGCATCCTCATTGACTCCCGGTAATCTCTGGCCTGTGACTGCTCAAAGTGGAGAGGAGGCATTCAGTGTGGTATTGATAAAGTCAAGTCCATGCACTGAGAACAAACAGAAGCCCTATGTAAGAAGTGGACCATCTCTCAAACTGTCCACATGCCTGCCCTGTCAGTCACCGCCTGCCCTGTCAGTCACCGCCTGCCCCATCTGTGGTTCCTGTATTACCCTTTTCAACCACCTTGGAACCCAAAGCAAGTCATCCTCAATCCTGAGGGACTGCCTAAGAAGCAAAGTGCAAAGTGACCACTAGGAGATTAGCCTGAAGGATTTAATTCCATGCAACTGGTCACACAGAAGGCTTGATATTGCTAATCAATGGAGTGATCTAGGACCCTGCTGAAATATTCTCACCTCTCTGGACTGCTGAGACTTTGTCTAATGCATCCAGTACTATTTTCTCGGAAGGCTCAGGAATCTCTTTTTTGGATTCTATGCCTCACCTTAACTTTGTTCTTCCTGCAGTATTCTTGGGGAACTGTACAAACCAGCCAATCAGAGAGGTAATGAATGATGCCTCTTCAGATTATGTTAGGTTTAATCATTTCAATGGTTCTGAAATATGTTGCTGTGGGAGGAACCTACTGGTCCACACAATTTGGAAGAGACAACTAATTGTTAAGTGCCTAATTAGCAGTCCTCAATATTAATTATTATTATTATACTGAATTACATCTAAAGAGAGCAAGGTCTACGATACCTCTCCTATCATGACCAATTGCCAATTTTCAATGCACACTTCTGAAAGGACGTTTTGATTCAGGGGCACTGAGTGATCACTTAACAGCCAGTTTATCCTTATCCAATGATCATTACAAAAAAAATGTAACTGCACTTTCAGTTCAATTAAATCTTTCCACTGAAGACCAGGTTTTGTTTGAGAGATTTGCTGACTACTAGACAGGCACATAAAGAAAATGGAGCTGTTCATACAATCGTCCTGTCAACAAGCTCTAGCTCCTGTTAATACAGTAAAACTCCAACCATCTGGAAATCTGATGCTTTGGTATCTGGCTCAATGGGAGATGTTTGCAGTTTCCAATCACTGGGGCCCTGGTTCCCTTGCTCCCTTTTTACATTCTTGTGGTTCTATTGCCTGTGCTCTCTTAAATTACTGGGTTCGCTGAAATTTTAAGAGTCATAGGGTAATACAGCACAGAAACAGGCCCTTCAGCCCAACTCGTCCATGCCATCTAAGCTAACCCCATTTGTTTGCATTTGACCCATATCCCTCTAAACCTTTCCTATACGTGAACCTGTTCAAATGTCTTTTTAAATGATATTGTACCTGCCTCATCCACTTTCTCTGGCAGCTTGTTCCATATACACACTATCCTCTGTGTGAAGAAGTCTTCCCTCAGGTCCTTTTTAAATCTTTCCCCTCTCGTCTTAAACCTATGTCCTTTAATTTTATGAGAAGAAGTGTGTCCATTCACCTTGTCTATGCCCCTTATGATTTTATACTCAGGTGACCTTGTAGAGAAATGTAACCTCAATAAAGAATAAAGTGTAACCTTAACCAGAGGCCTGCCCAACCTCTCCCTATAACTCAGGCCCTCGAGTCCTGGCAACATTCTTGTAAATGTTCTTTGCACTCTTTCCAGCTTTAATTACATCTTTCCTATAACAGGATAACCAAAACTGTGCACGATTCTCCAGGGATGGCCTTACCAATATCTGGTACAACTACAACATAACGTCCCAACTCCTATACTCAATGCCCTGACTGAAGGCCAGCAGCCTAACGCCGCCTTCACCACCCTGTCTACCTGTAATGCTGCTTTCAGGGAACTAGGTACCTGTACTCCTAGATGCATTACTATACTTTGCACCATTCTCTTCTTTTTGCACTTGTTGCTGTACTTATTGCTGTATTTGTTATTACTGTGTAAACTGTATACTCTGAACTTCACACAAGCAAGGAATTTCATTGCACCCTGATGTATATGACAATAAACTAATCTGAATCTGACGTCACTCTATTTTACAACACTCCCCAGAACTTGACTGTTCACTGTGAAAGTCCTACCCTGCTTTGACTTCCCAAATGCAACACTTTGTGCTTATCTGTATTGAACACCATATATGAGGTATGACATCTTTTTGGGGGAGGAAAGAAAAGGTGAATTAAAAGTGTATTATATTAATAAAATAACTTAACGTCTGATAGCCTGGAAAATCTGCTGGTCTTGTACCACCAAAGTCTCGAGTGTGCCAGATTAATGGAGTTTTACTGTATGCAGTATAGAAACTACTGAGCACAGCACACCCAGAGGCTGTGCACCAATTGTGCATTGGGCTGAGGGGCTAGGATTCTTATTTAAATTGGGGCATAAGAATAGAGCTCCCCAAGTCCAGAACCTGCTCTGTTTCTTTCCCCTTGGTTATTTGAGTTGGCTTTTCTCCTGAAACATTGGGAACAATTTTAAAGCTGTCTTGTTCCTGTCTTCAGTTTTCTTGTCCAGTGCAACATCTTTGTTTCCAGGCCTGAGTATCCATTATAAAGATGCTTCTTCATTTACAAGCTCTGATGAAGGGTGTCAGACAGAAATCTTGCCAGACAGAATAATACTGAGCTGCAGTTTGGCTGTGTCAAACCTATCTGACATCTAAGGTGGATATAACATACCTCATGGTACCATTTTGAACAAGAGCAATGGAGTTATCCCTGGTATTTTTTTGTCAGTGATTACCCCCAAATCAATATCACTGAAAACAGAATACCTTGTCATTAACTCTGTTTGTAGAGGTTCTTCTGCTCAGAAATTGGATGCAGCATCTCCTGCATTACAACAGTAGATGAATTTAAAATGTTCTTCATTGGCTATGCTTTGGCACATTGAGGAAATAAAGGGTTAAGAAATTGTGACCGTACATATAACTAATGAAAAAATACCACGCACGCAAGCCCTTGACTCAGGACCAGGTGGTGATTACTGTGTCTGGAACTTGATTGTTAGCCAATTATATTAAACAATAAGTGTGAGGGTTGTCTTAAACAATGAGCGTGATGGTTGCCTTTTATCTTAGGCTCCCCAATTGAAATTGGGGTAGTCATATTGTTTAAGTGTGTGACAAGGACTGTATAAATTGATGCCTGCCCCTCTGTATTGTGGAGACCTCTGATGAAGACTATACATGAGAGTCAGGAGAACTCTCCCTGACAGTATACTGCTAATAAACACGTTTTAACAGAATTAATCCATGGCACTGTGTGATTGTGCAGCAGGTGGGAGTGGGAACTTAAAATTGGGATAACAACATCCCAAGGGACCATCTAAATGCAAGTCACTCTTCTTGTAAGTTGAGGATTGGCTGTATGGTCTACCCTTGGGAACAGAAGATTAAGAGCTGATCTCCTTGTGGTGTATAATCCCAAGCAAACTAATCACCAAACTCTGAGACCTGGGTTTCAACACCTCCCTCTGTAACTGGATCCTTGACTTTCTGACCAACAGACTGCAATCAGTGAGGATAGGCAGCAACACCTCCAGCGCAATTATTCTCAACACTGGTGCCCTGCAGGGCTGCATCCTTAGCCCTCTACTCTACTCCCCATACACTCATGACTGCGTGGCCAGATTCTGCTCTAACTCAATCTACAAGTTTGCAGATGATACCACTGTAGTAGGCTGTATCTCAAATAATAATGAGTCAGAGTACAGGAAGGAGATAGAGCTTAGTGACATGGTGCCATGATAACAACCTTTCCCTCAATGTCAGCAAAACTAAAGAGCTAGTCACTGCCTTCAGGAAAGGGGGCGGTGTACATGCACCTGTCCACATCAATGGTGCTGAGGTCGAGAGGATTGAGAGCTTCAAGTTCCTTGGAGTGAACATCACCAATAGCCTGTCCTGGTCCAACCATGTAGATGCCACGACCGAGGAAGCTCACCAGCAGCTCTACTTCCTCAGGAGGCTAAAGAAATTTGGCATGTCCCCTTTGACACTCACCAACTTTTATCGATGCACTATAGAAAGCATCCGATCTGGACGCATCACTGCTTGGTATGGCAACTGCTCTGATCAGGACAGTAAGAAACTGCAGAGAGTTGTGGCCATAGCCCAGCACATCATAGAAACCGGTCTCCCCTCCATGGACTCTGTCTATACCTCTCGCTGCCTTGGTGAAGCAGCCAGCATAATCAAAGACCACACCCACCTGGGTCATTCTCTCTTCTTTCCTCTCCCATTAGGCAGAAGATACAGGATCCTGAGGGCACGTACCACCAGGCTCAAGGACTGCTTCTATCCTACTGTGATAAGACTATTGAACAGTTCCCTCATATGATGAGATGGACTTGTTTGACCTTGCATCTTACTGTCTACCTGCAATGCACTTCCCTGTAGCTGTGACACTTTACTCTGTATTCTGTTATTGTTTTTACCCTGTACTACCTCAATGCACTGTGTAATGAATTGATCTGTACGACAAGTTTTTCACTGTACCTCGGTACAAGTGACAATAATAAACCAATACCAAAAGTGGATGGTGTCTTTTTCCTTTGGAGACCAGAGCAAATTTAAGGTGCGACCTTGACTTACAACTTTATGGATAATGTCAGAAAGCATATCTTCAGTGAAAGGGGTATGCAAGTCTGGAACTATCTCCTGCAAAAAGCTGTTGAAGCATTGTGGGCCAGAATGCACCCTATGATAGCTCCTGCTACCCACATCCATGCCAACAATGCCATAATACTTAACGGTACCAGCCAATGCTGACTGCACTGTTAGTGTCCCTGCTGTGGTTTCCCATGAAACACAGTGGGTCTTAAGTAGCAATTAGACTGCTTATAGACTTCTCTGACTAAAGACCTTTATGGTTTCCAAATGTCTCCACTGATTAGAAACATTTAAATATAGCTTGGAGAAAGAAGCAAAAAGGTCAAGCAAAAAAGTAATTATTAATTAGTAAACAAAATGATACTTGATACATATAAAATTATAAAGGGATTGCTTGTATAAAGTTGAGGGGCCAGATATGAAGCGCATCCAGCCCCTCAGCTCAGTAAGTTACGCACTGCCCATGGATTCGATAGTGAGCCCAAGAGCAGAGTGAGGTGTCAACCTCACAACCTCGTTGTTGCAGAAGCCCGGAACACATTCTTGCATCAAACAAACTGGTTGAGGAACTCAGAGGCTCAGGCAGCATCTGTGGAGGGAAACTGACAGTCGACATTTCGGGTCGAGCCCCTTCATCTTGCACTTTCGACAGAAGGCGTTTGATCCAGCCTGATCAAAAATTTGAAAACTGAGAATGAAAAGATCTCCCCATCTTGATGCCCATCTCTCCACCTTGAATACCTGCCCATCTCCCCTCCCCCATCCTTTATTCCATGGTCCACTGCCCTCTCCTACTGGATTCCTACTTCAGCCCTTTGCGTCTTCTACCTATCACCTCTCAGATTATTACATCTTCCCTCCTCCCCCACCCACTTACCTTCCCCCTTTCACCTGAACTCACCTATCACCTGAACTCACCTATCCCCTGCCATCATGTGCTCCTCCTCCTCCTCCTCCTCCTCCTCCTCCTCCCACCTTCTTATTCTGGCTTCTGCCCTCTTCCTTTCCAGTCCTGATGAAAGGTCTTAGCCCGAGACGTCGACTGTTTATTTCCCTCCGTGGATGCTGCCTGACCTGCTGAGTTTCTCCAGAAGATTCCAGCATCTGCAGAATTTCTTGTGTCTCCAATGTTGGCCAAGGATATTAAGGGTTATTAACAATCATGGCAGGTTGATCATGTTAAAATACCAATCAACCATGATCTAATTGAAGGGAGGAATAAGCTTTGGGTTTGAATGGTCTACCCCTCTTCCTATGAGTGTTTTTTTTTGTATTTCAGAAGCTCCATTAGGAACCTTCCTTTTACCCTCTCTGCGCTTCTGTGACTAAGTCTTTGCTTCTGGACATGTATGGAGATACATGGATGCAGAAACTAGAAGGTGAACCTTAACTCCCAAAATTAAGTGGTTGGTATCATGTTGAAGGTTGAAATGCAGAAATGAACCAAACTCGCCTGCAAACCAGCCACTCCTGGTTACAATGTAGATGGGGGGGAAAGGGCAGGTAACCAATCAACCTATGTCATTTAGATGAACTGTGTGCCAACATTTTAAGTGTTTTTTTTTAAAACTTGCATTAGCTAGTTTCTCCAGGCCTTGGGGAAGGAAAAGGAACAAGCAAGGGAAAGGAACAGTCAAGATTTGATGAGTAATCAGCTAATTAAACCTCCAGCATAGATACAGTTGAGACATTCAATGCTTGTCATTGTATTATGAGCACCTTTGGTGTTACAAGAGCTGGAGGGGATAATAAGATCCAGATAAAATTCCTTAAATTCAAGAGGGTCAACTCTTCATGGGCTGAATTGCCCTGGAGTGCTCCCCCCAACCTTGACTTTCTCAGACTTGCCTCTGGTGGTCCTTGTCTGCCTCCTCTTATTTCTCCAGATACACAAGGCTCGACTGTGTATTTCCCTCCATAGATGCTGTCTGACCTGCTGAGTTCCTCCAGCATTGAGTGTGTGTTGGGTGAGTTAACCCTCTGTATCTAAGGCAGATTCTCTGAGGTGGAGTGGGCTGCTAGTGATGAGTAGGCCTTGGGTAGAGTGTACTGTGGCCCCTCTCTCAGAATGCTCTGTCAGCCAGTCTAAGACATTTGGAAACCATTGAAATTAAGTTAAATAAGTTAAAGAAACAAATTAAGATTATTAAATATAAATTTACTTAAAACACCTTGAGATACGAACATAGAATAGTACAGCACAATACAGGCCCTTCGCCCCACAATGTTGTGCTGACCTTTAAACCTCACCTAAGACTATCTAGCCCCTTCCTCCCACATAGCCCTCTATTTTTAAATTCCTCCATATGCTTATCTAGTAATCTCTTGAATTTGACCAATGTACCTGCCTCCACCACCACCCCAGGCAGCACATTCCATGCCCCAACCACCCTCTGGGTAAAAAACCTTCCTCTGATATCTCCTTTGAACTTCCCACCCACTACTTTAAAGCCATACCCTCTTGTATTGAGCATTGGTGCCCTGGGAAAGAGGCGCTGGCTGTCCAGTCTATCTATTCCTCTTAATATTTTGTATACCTCTATCATGTCTCCTCTCATCCTCCTTCTCCCCAAAGAGTAAAGCCCTAGCTGCCTTAGTCTCTCCTCATAATGCATAGTCTCTAAACCAGGCAGCGTCCTGGTATGCAAATAATTAAAAAGATCAAAATAAGTCAAGCACCTATTGACAGTTAACTTATTCCACAGTTTTGCTGACGCCATTCAAATGGACTGGAGTTTGTGTTTGTTTGCCAGTTTCCATGGTGGAAACCAAGGGCCAAAGAAAATCCAGACCCTTTCTTTAACACATCCCTGTTCCTCCATCACTCCCAGTGGCAGTGCAGAAAATCAGATGTCCTGGCATCTTCCCTCCATCTTTCAATCATAGTGGATGATTTCCTTTACAACTCCTAGGTATCGGTCAGCATGATTCGGGTCCTGGTTGTTGGGAAGGCTTTATTGTGGTCAGGCAGTGGAGATGATTCTGAGTACAGTGAATTAATGTGTACCTATTCAGGTTTCTGAATGGCATTTCAAAGCAACTCACAAAAATAGCCAAGATGAGGTGGCACAGTGGTGTACAAGTCAAGTTGCTGCCTCATGCAGCTCCTGACCTCCGATGCTGTCTGTGAGAAGTTTGCACTTGTTCCCTGTGACCACTTGGGTTTCCTCTGGATGCACTTGTTTCCTCCCACATCCTAAAGACATGCAGGATGATAGGTTACGTGGTCTCTGCAAATTGCCCCGAATGTAAAGGTCAGAATCTTGGGAGAGTTGCTGGGAATGCGGGGAAAATAAAAAGGGATTAATGTAGGATTAATGGCTGCTTTATGACTGGTGGGGACTTAATGGGCTGTAGGTCCTACTTCTGTGCTGTATGATTCCTTGACATTTTAAACACTTAAAGAAAGATGCTGCAGTTGAAGATGGGCATCAAAGTAGCAAAGTTTTTTTGAGTCGAAGGGATATGTTGACGATAAGGAAATTCATTATCATATAGACAGAACAGAAAAACACAGATGAAATGAAGCTGTGGAGAGTAGGAATGGGTAGATCATATGAATTATAGATCCTATGAATTACAAAAATGCCTCAAATAACTCTTGAGGGTGGGATAGAATTCATCTAATGATTTTTAAAGAAGTTGGGGTGAAAAATATTATCTACACTTTTCAAATCAAGCACCTACAAAAAGAAAAAATTGTGTTTATGTGCTGCTGTTCATGTTCCTTATACCCAATAAAGTAGGAAATGTAATTACTTTGCAATGTGGGCAGGCACAGTAGTGTAACGGTTAACGTCGCGCTATTACAGTGCCAGCGACCCGCATTCAATTCCAGTCACTGTCTCTAAGGAGTTTGTACGTTCTCCCCATGTCTGTGTGGGTTTCCTCTGCGTGCTCCAGTTTCCTCCCACGTTCCAAAGACTTACGCGTTAGGAAGTTGTGTGGGCATGCTATGCTGACGCCGGAAGCGTGGCGACACTTGCGGGCTGCCCCCAGAACACTCTACGCAAAAAGATACATTTCACTGTGTATTTTGATGTACATGTGACATGATGTGCATAGAAAGCTCCCATAAACAGCAATGTTTGGATGCATTCCAAAGTTTAATGAGAGATAAATATTAACCAGGACAACAGGGATAAAATACAGTACTGATTTTCAAAATGATGTTGTGGGATATCATGTTCAAAAGAGAGAAGGGGCAGGGCCATGGTTTAATATTTCACTGAGAGGATGTGGCCTCCACAAAATATTGCACCTTTAGTAATATATCAGAGTGTCCGTCTACATTTTTGATGACAAATCTCTAATGTGGGCTGGAACACACCAACTTTTGATACAGAGCCAAGAATGCAGCCAACTGAGCAACAGCTGACACCTGAGACAAGCAATTATGATCCATCCAATTAACTAAGTTAAAATGGAGCTTCAGAAGATGATCTTACATTCATTTAGTTTCCCAAGCTTGGCCATCAGTTTTGAGGAAATTTCATGGAATTTTAACATGAATTTATTTTAGTAGCAGTTCTAACTTTAGGCTTCTGGCTTGGAAGATTAATATCTAGTGTAGCATTATTAGTGATAATATACAAACTGAATTGTTTGTTGTTTATAAGGGAACCAATATACTAGAGGCTACAAGAGAAGGGTATACTGCAGTGAGTGACTTACCTACCTTGTAAAAGTCACTTGCTTAGATGGGTACAGCTCCAACATCATTCATGAACTCTATCAGCCAGAATTAAGTAGCCGTGGTGGTTGTCATATCATCTGCACTCTAAACATTTGCTACCACAGATGGTGGTACTAAAGACATTGCAGTTATTCCCAATGATGAAGGTATGGCAATATATTGCTAAGTGATGAAACAGCACCCAAACCCACAGATTGTATTATCGAGAAAGATGAGGGCAGCGGATGCATGGGTACACCATCCCATGTGAGCTCTCCTTAAAAGCCACACCATCTTCACTTGGAAAAATACTGGTGTCCTTTCAGTATTGCTGGGCCATTCTTGGAAAACCCTATGCAGTTAAACTGAGAATATAGGGGAGAATCTTCACCAGAAAGACTGCAGTAGTGCAAGGTGGTTGCTCACCACCTCCTTCTCAAGGGCAATTAGGAAAGGGTAATTAACTGCTGGCCTTGTCAATGACTCCCATATGCCATAAATGAATGTAAAAAATGTTTTTTAACTTCAGGAACTTTGAATTTGCATTTTGTCTAGTACTTGACTGAGGTTTTGATGTTTTTGCCACATTAAGGGCTAAAAATTTGCTCACACAACTTTAAATAAAACAGTGCCTAGCTGCTGAAAATGGACTTGACTGCCAGAACAATTTTGCACACTTTCCTGAGTGTCTTGAAACCTATCTGCAAATTCATCTCTTCATTTCTTAGCAGGGAATTTTGTTCTTCCTACCACTTTTTCATTGTAAAAGTCTCCCAAATGAAATCAACAGTCACGCAACATGCAAAATTCAGGTGCAATGAGTTATTCAACCTTGCTAATCTGAAAAACAATGTGGAACCAGCAGCTTTAACAAATGCTGGTTCATCCTTCCTCCCATCCACCCCCCCCCCCCCCCAAATTCTGCTATCAAAAAGCCAGTACTAGAAATGGATTCTTTAATCTGTAACCTCTTTAAGTATAGCCTCATGTGTCAAGGTTATTCTTAGTTTGCTATTCTCAGGATCACATAGGACTGGAGACTCCCCTTGCTCTCTACATTTACAATGTAATCACCACCAGCTATGGGAAACCCTGATGAGGGACTTTATTTTTAAATGACAACAAATCAGAATTCCTTATTCTCTTGCGAAATAGCTTTACCTGAGGTTGAGTAATCTTAAAGTAACAGTTGACGTGAGGATATCTTTCCTTTTTCACTACTTATCCTTGCTATGGGCTAAACCCTGGGTGTATACTCACAACTGTCCTGGGGCCAATCTGCCAGTGACCTGATACAACATGACTCCCAGTGAATGCTCACTTCACCTCCTTGAGTGCACTCCTGTCTCAGTGGCCCATCTACTTACATGGGCTGGTGAATGGACAGTTCACCCTTTCCAACTGCAGTGACTCTGTCCTGACAGAAGCCCCGGTGTTGACTGCAGTAACTCTTAAGGCTCCCACTTTTAAGATAAACTCCCACCATCACAACCAGTAGAAACTGTAGAAATCCCTTTGATCAAACACCATTTTCACTTTCCCTCCACTGTTGGCCTGCACAAAGGGTACCATCTCTCTTCCCCCTTCCTCTCTGGTATCTGTCAGATGATTGATACAATCTTAATAGTTACTTCAGTACTTTGGGTATGGAAAAATGGTTCCATGGAATTGTAGTAGTGTAATGGTTAGTGTAACACTATTACAGCTCCAGCGACCCAGGTTCAATTCTGGCCGCTGTCTGTAAGGAGTTTGTACGTTCTCCCCGTGTCCTCAGGGGTTTCCTCTGGGTGCTCCGGTTTCCTCCCACATTCCTGAGACATATGGGTTAGGAAGTTGTGGGCATGCTATGTTGGTGCCAGAAGCATGGCGACACTTGCGGGCTGCCCCCAGAACACTCTACGCAAAAGATGCATTTCACTGTGTGTTTTGATGTAGATGTGACCAATAAAGTTATCTTATACACTTACAGCAGGATAACATTTTAAGTGAGGAAATAAAAGCTTTTAAAATTCCCAGTAGCTGCTTTCCGCCTTTTGAACAAGCCAAACACGTGTCATCTGTAAGCAAACAACTCCTGCTTTTCAATGTTTCTGAATGCTTCCCTGGCCAAAATTCAGACATAACCATCCTACAGTATTGTGAAGGCTGCCTCTTTGGATGAACAAACAGCCCATCTGGCTGAACTTGTTGGCTCCTTACTGTCTGTCACACAGCTGCTCTGTTTCTCACTTCTCACAGTCTTCTCAAGGTTTGGCTCTCTCAAAGCATGATAGGAAGGGGACCTACAATTTTTTAGTCAATTCCCAGAATGTGTCACAAACTCCACCGTGTCTGCACAGCCTTCCAGCCCTGCTAATGTATGTGTAGTCAGCCATGCTTCCCACAGGTATTATGACAGTCATTTCAGGCTGCTGGTGCTGACCTGTGTCACTTCTCAGTTTGCTGCTCATGACTGCATTCAGGACTTTGCCCCAACTGCAACTCTATAAAACATCGGTCAGACCTCAGCTGGAGTACTGTGTGCAGTTCTGGCCACCACAGTATTGGAAAGATGTGATAGCATTGGAGAGGGTGCAAAGGAGTTTCTCCAGAATGTCGCTTGGGATGGAGTGTTTCAGTTCTGAGGAGAGACTAGAGATGCTAGGTCTGTTTGCCTTGAAGCGGAGGACATGATTGAAGGGTATAGAAAGGGTAGACTGCAGGAAAATTTTTCCCATAACAGAGGTAGATGAAACCACCTATGTCTCTCATAATTTTATATACTTGTATCAGATTGTCCCTCAGCCTCCATTGCTCCAGGGATAACAATCCAAGTTTGTCCAACCTCGCCTTATAGCTAATACTCTCTAATCCTGGCGAACCTCTTCTGAAGTTCTCACACTTAAGGTGGCTTTTTCAAAAATACTGCTTTAGCACCCAAAGTAATGACATGAATCGATTTCTAAGCCCACATTTTAGAATTTAATTCAGGAAAAATATAGGTTGACCAATCTATTGTTTTCTACATTCAGCTCTAAGTAATTCACACATGTTACTAGAGTCAAAAATTATATAACTGCTTTTAAAACCATTGCATGTGGTCCAGCATGGTTTTAATGGTGCTATGTCATTGGTCCTGAAAGCATTTGTGTGGGCATTCTGACCATGTACAAGTAATTAAATATTAGTGCCAGTTAGGGTGCCACAGTAGTGTAGCAGTTAGCATAACACTATTATAGCGCCAGTGATCCGGGTTCAATTCCGCCACTGTCTGTAAGGAATTTGTACATTCTCCCCGTGTCTGCTTGGGTTTCCTCTGGGTGCTCCGGTTTCCTTTCACATTCCAAAAAAGATGTAGGGGTTAGGAGCTGTGGGCATGCTATGTTGGCGCCAGAAGAGTGGCGACACTTGTGGGCTGCCCCCAGCACATTCTCAGTAATGCAAAAAGACGCATTTCACTGTGTTTCGATGTATATGTGACTAGTAAATAAATATCTTATATCAATTATTGTTCACTTCTCCTTTTAGTCAGAAGTGGTGCATACTTGCTGTGTCCCTGCTTCTAACAACAAATTTGGTTAAATTTTTTGTCACTTTTATTGTGGAACTAAATTTCATACGATTATACTCAGATTTGTAGAATTTTCCAGTGAAAAAATTGTTGCAATTACTGATACCCTCTTAATCTGTGGCATTCAAATTCTATGAGCATCACTCTGTGTGTACTAGTATTCTCTTCCTTCACCCAATTGTTATGACTTCATTTCTAATACACTTTGTAAATAGGGTTTGCCTATCTTTACGGCCAAATGGGCCATTGTGGATAAAAGTAGATCTGTAATATCGAAGATGTACCAGCTCTTAAAAGAATCCCAACATTATCACAATTGATCTGAAATGAATGCATTGTATAACTTCAGGTTTGTTTGTATAGCCCATTAATCTACCTTTCTGAGGAGAATTGCCTAGAAGATAGCAATGCTGGATTGTCTAATCTTTCTGCCTCTTGTGGTGTCAGTAAACTCGATGAGGAATTAACTAAGTAATATTCTTTTTGAGTAGCTCTTCACCTCTCCACTTTAAGATTTATAACAATAGCTTTCTCAGCAAGTCTTGCATGAGTCTGGGAACAGTTCCAAACATGAATACTGGATTGCATCCATTAATGTGTAATACCAGCAGACCTGTACTAAGTGTACAGTGCACTAAGACTGCTGAATGTCTGAGTAAGGTAATAAAGTGGTTGTTTGACACCTTTGATTTAGCAAATTTGTGCTGATAGGTCAAGGATGTTTATATATTTAGGGCTGAACAGGGTTCCTGATCAGAAAGGCAAAAACACATGTGATCCAACAGAAAGTGCCACTTTGAATCTGAAACTGATTCAACAGAAGAAGAGAGAGATATACAGTTCCAATTATACAGCAGCCTGGTTAGAGGGCATCTGAAATATAATGCACGTTTCTGGTCTCCTCATCTAAGGAAGGATATACGTGATAGAAAGAATGCAGCCAAGGTTCGCCAGATTGATTAGTGAAATGGCAGGTTTGTAAGGCTAACATTGGCAGTTTTAGTATGGGATGGCTGTGTGCAATGAGATTTCACTGCACTCAGCACTACTTCCTTTTTATGAAGCTGAAGGCAAAACACTCAACATACTTTACAAACAACTGGGATAAGACTTGCTGTAGCCCTACTACCTGAGCTTTCATTTCCTGAGCTCACATATGGATTCAAGCAGAATACTGCAGCCTTGAAATAATTTTTCAATCAATTAAACTTACTAATCTTCTTTTGAATGTTTTTAATTTTTTCAGGTAATCACTTCTACTCTTCCTGCAGGGCAGTCTTCCTTTGGTTTAATGTAATAATGGCCACAAGTTAAACACTCTAGTGCACCAACGTATATTTTTTGTTAAATTTTTGATACACGGTCTGACACATTCCTCAATGGATCTTATCCAATTGACATTTGGTTCAAAAAGCCATGGAAACTTGTTTTACATTATTAAACTTCTTAGATGTAATCTCCTCTCACATCTTTTCAGTTTGTTGAATCAACCTCAAAGGAGTGCTATTTTTACAATAGTAATACTGCTCTGAGATTTAATTTTCAGACGTTTATTTCTAACAAAAGGCATCTTCATTTTTGAAGATGAATCAGAACATTCTCCTGGGCCATATCTGTCTTTTGGCATTTTTTGCCCTATGATTCATTTATTAGTCCAAGATATTATAAATAACATTCTTTTGCATGTGATTAGCTAATGGGCTGTGGATATATATGTCTTCCCCCAATATTTTTGCATCTGCGGTCCATTGTCAATAGAACACTTAGCCTGCATTGGAAACAAACAACTTTCCAAAAAACAGGTTGATGGTATTTAATTACCCCTGGAGGGTGGTGGTACAGTATGTGTGGTAGTTTTGTACATAAGAAATAAAAGTAGGAATAGGCCATTCAGCCCCTTCTGCCTGCTCCACTATTAAATAAGGTCATGGTTGATCCTTTTCCATCGTGTCACTTTCCTGCATTAATGCCATTTCCCTGGATTCTCTTAATATTTAAAAATATACTGATCTGTCTAGAGTATACATTGTGTCTGAGCCTCCACAGCCCTCTTGTCGAGAGAATTCCAGAGATGCACTTCCCTTGGGGCAAAGACGTTTCTACTCGTGTGTCCTGAATGGCTGATTCCCTAGTCTAAGGCTGACTCCTGTTTTTAGACACGTCAGCCATGGGACACATTAACTCCATATTTACCCTGTCAAGCCCCATAAGATTTTTGTGCATTTCAATGAGATCACTACTCCCTCAAAAGCAAATGAGTATAGACCCAGTCCACCTAATCCCTCTTCATAGAACAAATCTGCTATCTCACTAATCAATCTGGTGAACCTTGGCTGCATTATCTAATTGAATATAATCCTCCTTGGATGGGGAGACTAGAAACATGCACGATATCTCAGATGCCCTCTTACCAGGCTGCCATATAATTGGCGCTATGTATCTGTATGCTTCAAATTAAATCCTCTTGCAATAAAGGCCAGTATATGTTCCTAGTTGCTTGCTGTACCTGAATATCAATTTAATGATTTGTATACAAGGACACCCAAGTCCTTTGAACAGCAACAACTTGTAACTTCTTTGAGTGACCTGTCAGGGCACATTGGAGGGCAGTTAAAAACCAATAATGTCAGTAAGTTACTCGTGTTGCATACAGACTATATGAGATGAAGAGAGTGGACTTTCTTCCCTGAAAGATATCAGTGAACCAAACTGAACTTGCATTCTATCAATTATTATTCCAATAATTTAGACAATATACTTCCCCATGATTAAATGGTGCAAATGACATCAGTTCACTTGTGTTATTGAGAGAGGGAAAAAAAATCTTAGTCAAGGCTCATACACTCTTCAGTGAGTCTTGAAAGAAAATAAATGTCCGTTGGAAGAACATGATTTGGTCATGATTCCCCTCAAGGTTAAAAAGTTGAGTGTAAATTGTTGAGTGTTTAAACTGCGGAGAATTGCAATATGGTTGAGGGACTTGAAAATGTCCAACTTCACTCCTGCTTAACTCCAACATTCAATACCTTTAAGAACAAAGGGGAGACAATTTATTGAGACTGCTTACCTGGGTCAATGTGACAAGCAATGGTTGAGTTGATCCAAAATTAATAGCCCAAACTTTGTGGTAATGATGAAGGCAAAACCGTCACCTTTGGCAACATTGCACTGTCAAATTGACAGCAACCTTTGGGCTTCCTTGTTTGCATAGATTGATGCCAAATTCCAAAGGTTCTTGTTAGTGATTTCTGTGCACTGCCAGAGACTGCACTGTTGCCACCTCTCCACTGCAATAGAGGGAAGCTGCATGAATTTAAGCTAATCATGGATCAGACCTCCTATATTTTGTGGATAAAATACTCAGAAAATGTTACATTTTATAAGTGGTATACAGAATCATAATTATCATTTAATAAATTTCTGGCCCACAAATATAATTTTATTGAACACCTGAAAATGTAAGGAATTTGGAAATATTCAGATATTTTTAAAGAATAAATCAATTTATGACATTTCAGGTTTCACCTTTATGTATAAATTTTCATCATTACCTTATCACTTTTTAAGACATTCAAAAAGCTAATTAAGAACTGTCCTTTTTGCTTTCTGATGGGCCATAGTGGTTGTTTTATGTGATTGGCTTCTCACCCACCTTGGTGACATCACAGCAGCAAGGGAGCAGATGCATTTGAAATGACATCTCTTAGCAGCAGACAATAGAACAGGGGAAGTTCTCCCCTCAGAGACAGTTTGATCTCAATGAGAAGACCAATGTCAAGCTTCAGCACTGACTGCAAATTCTGGAGCATTGACTTGCAAAATCTTGAGTTGAATTTTCACAAGATCACAGAATCACAAGACAAGGGAGCAGAAGTAGGCCATTCGGCCCATCAAGTCTGCTCCAAGGAAAAGAGTAAAAATGAGAAATGAGAAATGGGGGGGGGGAATAAAAAAAAACTATTCTAATCCCAATTTCCAGCCTTATCCCCATATCCCTTGATACCACAACTATTTAGATATCTATCTATCTCTTCCTTGAACACCCCCACTGATCTGGCCTCCACTGCTGTACCTGGCTAGGAATTCCACAATTTAACCACCCTCTGGCTAAAGAAATTTCTCCTCATCTCTGTTTTGAAACTGTACCCTCTAATTCTAAGATTCTGCCCTCTGGTCCTGGACTCACCCACCAAGGGAAACAGCCTAGCCACATCTACTCTGTCCATTCCTTTCAACATTTTAAATGTCGCTATGAGGTCCCCTCTCATTCTTCTGTACTCCAGTGAGTACAGTCCAAGAGCTGACAAATGCTCATCATACGTAAGCCCTTTCATTCCTGGAATCATCCTCGTAAATCTCCTCTGAACCCTCTCCAACATCAGCACATCTTTCCTAAGATATGGGGCCCAAAACTGCGCACAGCCTTCCAAATGAGGCCTCACTAGTGCCCTGTAGAGCCTCATCAACACTTCCTTACTGTTATACACTATACCTCTCGAAATGAATGCCAACATAACATTCGCTTTCTTTACCACCAATCCGACCTGGTGGTTAACCTTTAAGATATCCTGCACGAGTACCCCCAAGTCCCTTTGTACTTCTGTACTTTGAATTTTCTCTCCTTCTAGATAATAATCTGCCCTTTTATTTCTGTTTCCAAAGTGTACAATGGCACATTTCTCAATGTTGAATCTCATCCGCCATTTCCTTGCCCATTCTCCCAAACTATCTAGGTCTCTCTGCAACCTTCCTGTCTCCTCAATACTCCCTACTCCTCCACCTATCTTCATGTCATCCGCAAACTTAGCCACAAAACCATTTATTCCATCATCCAAATCGTTACTGTACAAGGTAAAAAGAAACGGCTCCAACACTGACCCCTGCGGAACACCACTAGTAACCGGTAGCCAACCAGAACAAGATCCTTTTATTTCCACCCTTTGCTTCCTGCCAACCAGCCAATGCTCCACCCATTCTGTTATCCTACCTGTAATTCCATGACCTCTCATCTTATTAATCAGTCTCTTATGAGGCACCTTGTCGAAGGCCTTTTGAAAGTCTAAATACACAACATCTACCGCCTCTCCCTTATCCACCCTACCTGTGATTTCTTCAAAAAACTCCAATAGGTTGGTCAAGCAGGATCTTCCCTTCACAAAACCATGTTGGCTAGGACCTATCTTGCCTTGCACCTCTAGGTATTCCATAAACCCATCCTTGAGGATAGATCCCAATAACTTTCCCACCACTGACGTCAGACTAATAGGTCTGTAATTTCCTTTATGCTGCCTCCCTCCTTTCTTATACAGTGGTATAAGTAGGTTAGTAGGTAAAAATTTAAAATATAAAACTATGAGCCAATGTGGTTTTCCACTGTCGTTTTGACCATAGTGGTATTGATATTGAGTTCTAATGAAAGATCAAAAACCTGAGTCATTAATCTGTTTCTCTCTCCACCAATGCTGTCCCTCCTGCTGAGTATTTCCAGCATTTTCTGTTTTTTATAGGTGAACATTACTTTGTATGTGAGCTTCTAGGTTTCTGGAGATTCTGATTTAAATAAACCACATTAAAGGATAGTTTATCAATTAGTTGGGACTTCCAATAATTGCTAATCCCTAATAGCCCCCAAACAGAGTGGTTTGTTGCTCCATTTTGGACAGAATCATGTTGCTGTGGGTTTGAGGTCCCATAGAGGTAAAGTAAGGACAGCATATTTTCTATTCTGGATTAAAGCAGTGAATGAAGTGGATTTTCCCCTAATAATTTGCAGTGGTTACCATGGTGGGGTTCGAACATGTGTCTCTGGATAAATTGTCCAGGCTTCTGGATGCATGACCTGTAACATAACCACCATGGTACCATTACATCTTTTATCAAATGGTATCTACTGTTAGAAAATGGGGAAGTCTTAAGGTGGTGAGTATCTGGAACGAGCTGTCAGAGAAAGTGGTTGAGGCAGGTACAATAGTATCATTTAAGAAACACTTGGATAGGTACATTCAGGGGCGGGGCTTAGAGGAATAGGGCACAAGCACATGAAATTGGGACTAGATGGGTGGGCACCATGGTCGGCATAGAGTCGTTGGGCAGAAGGGCCTGTGTCCATGCTGTATTACTCTATGACTTTATGATTCTATCTTGGAGGGATTCTTGGAATCCAGAATCAAATCATTGGACAATGTGATGTACTTAAATAATAGAAATTGTGGAGCTATGTAATTACTTTGTATCCAAGAATGATGTAGATTTCAAACCAATAGTTTTCATAAAAAACACATAATTAAGTTTTTAATCTGTAATTATGCCAATGATTACTGTACATAATTAATGAAATAATATAAAATGTGTGCATGTAAATGATCTGGATTAAGGAATTTGTGGAATTACGTTCAAAGTTGCTAATGATAAATTAGAGAGTTTCATAAGTTTTGACACAAATTGCAGCAGCAGATCAATAGGTTAGTTAGATGGGGCAACATGGAGAAGATATAGCTCCACAATATAAAACAATATTTCCAAATCAAAACCAGGGAAAATTGCACTTTTACTGTTAAAATTTTAGGTGGGACTTATGACTTAAGATTGTTTGAAAAAGAAAAACATTAAAAAGTGTGGGGAATGAGCAGGAGAGTGATGTGATGGCACAGGTTTGGTGGCTGTGTGGCTTGTTGCATTGTTAAAAAAAATCAGTTAAAAGTTAACAGCCTGTGACTGTTTTGTAGAAGGCTTCTTGTTAGGTAGTTCAAGTCCTTGAAATATTAAGGTCTAATTAATCAGAGCTTGATGAGATGAAACTAATTTAGGACTCTGGGCACTGGAGCCGTTTCATTATTTCTAGGCTCCTTGAGGAAGGAGCACTGGCCACTTTAGAAATGGTTTAGCTGTTTGAGCAGTCGTCCCCCTTGCTTGCGTTTGGTTTATACCAAGACACAAAGTCAAAGTCGAGTTTATTGTCATATGAACAAGAGACTCCAATTTATAGGATCAAAAGAGGCTGCGGAGGGTTGTAGATTCAGCCAGTTCCATCACAGGCATGACCCTTCCCACCATCGAAGACATCTTCAAGAGACGGTGCCTCAAGAAGGTGGCATCCATCATTAAGGACCTGCACGATCTGTGACATACCCTCTTCTCGTTACTACCATCAGGGAGGAGGCACAGCAGCCTGAAGACCCACACTCAATGTTTTAGGAACAGCTTCTTCCCCTCCACCATCGGATTTCTGAATGGTCCACGAACACTACCTCATTATTCCTCTTTTGCACTATTTATTTATTTTTGTAATTTATAGTAATTTTTATGTCTTGCACTGTACTGCTGCCACAAAACAACAAATTTCATGACGTATGGCAGTGATGATGAATCTGATTGTACATGTGTGCACAGGTGCAATGCAAAACTTACTTGCAGCAGTATCACACACACATAGCATCATATAAGCAGCATTCACAAGAAAAACATAAATTAAACATAAATTATACACAATTTTTCCAAGAAAGAACACAATTAAAACAAAAAATATGAAGTCCATTTGAGTGCAAAGTGATCACAGTGGTCATAGTGTTGCTAAACTGTAGTGATTAGGGTTTTGCTGGTTGGTTCAAGAAAATGGTTGAAAGGAAGTTGAAACTGGTGGTGAGGGACTTCAGGACTACCTCCTGCCTGATGGTAGTTTGAAAAGATGGCATGGTCTGGATGGCGGGGATCTTTGTTGATAGATGTTACCTTCTTGAGGCAAGGCCTCCTGTAGATACTACCAATGGTGGAGAGGGAGGCGCCCGTGATGTATTGGGCAGAGTCCACTACTCTCTGCAGCTTCCTACATTTCTGTGCATTTGAATTGCCATACCAGACCATGATGCAACCAGTAAGAATACTTGCAACAGTACATCTGTGGAAGTTTGTTGGAGTGATCGGTGATTTCTGAAAGGTCCATGAACACTACTTTGTTATTCCTTTTTTTTTGCACTATTATAATTTATCGTAATTTTATGTCTTTGCACTGTACTGTTGCCGCAAAACAACAAATTTCATGACATACAAGTCTGTGATAATAAACCTGATTCTGATTCTGATTCTGACAAGCTGAACTTCCTTAACCTCCTAAGAAAGTAAAGCCACTGGCGTGCTTTCCTTATGATTGTATCTATGTGCTTGGCCCAAGACAGGTCATCCGATATGTTAACACCCGGGAATTTAAAGCTGCTGACTCCATCCACCCCCAATGTAGACTGGCACATGTTCACCCTCCTTCTCCTTTCTGAAGTCAACAATCAGGTCTTTAGTTTTGTTGACGTTGATCGAGACGTTGTTGTGGCACCGCTGAACCAGGTGTCCTATCTCGCTTTGGTAAACTGACTCATCGCCACGTAATTTGTCCAACATCCCTATTATAATGAATTTAGTCTCAAGCTCCCTCTTATTCTGGATGCATTAGAGGGGATCAACAAGAGGGCAAAAAGGAAATGACAATAGATTGGATGAGGATATAAAAAGGAACCTAAAAGCCTTTTAAATCATTTAATTAGTGAAAGTGTAGTGAAAGGAAGGGCCAGGAGATTAGGGTTAATAGAATATAGAACATAGTGGTTAGTGTAACGCTTCACAGCACCAGCGACCCGGGTTTGAAGCTGGCCACTGTCTGTAAGGAGTTTGTATGTTCTCCCCGTGTTTGCGTGGGTTTGCTCCGGGTGCTCTGGTTTCCTCCCACATTTCAGGGACGTAGGGGTTAGGAAGTCGTGGGCATGCTGTGTTGGCGCTGGAAGTGTAGCAACACTTGTGGGCTGCCCCCCAGAATACTATGCAAAAAAATGTATTTCACTGTGTGTTTCAATGTACATGTGACTAATAAAGATATCTTATCTTATCTTAGAGCAGTATAGGCCCTTTGGCCCATGATGTTGTGCCAACCTTTTAACCTACTCTAAGATCAATCCAACCCTTCCCTCCCACATTGCCCTCCATTTTTCTATCATCCATGTGCCTATCTAAGAGTCTCTTAAGTGTCCCTAATGTATCTGCCTCTACCAGCACCCCTGACAATGCGTTCCAGGCACCCATCACTCTCTGTGTGTAAAAAAAAACTTACCTCTGACATTCCCCCCCCTCCCCCCACCCCCCCACTGTACGATCCTCCAATCACCTTAAAATTATGCCCCCTCATGTTAGCCATTTCTGCCCTGGGAAAAAGTCTCTGGCTGTCCACTCGATCTATGCCTCTTATCATTTTGTACACTTCTATCAGGTCACCTCTCATCGTCCTTTGCTCCAAAGAGAAAAGCACTAGCTTGCTCAGCCTATCCTCATAAAACATGCTCTCCATTCCAGGTAGCATTCTGGTAAATCTCCTCTGCACCCTCTCTAAAACTTCCACATCCTTCCTATGGTGAGGTAACCAGAACAGAACACAATACTTCAAGTGTGGTCTAACCAGGATTTTATAGAGCTGCAACGTTACCTTGCAGCTCTTGAACTCAATCCCCTGACTAATGAAGGTCAACACAGTATACGCTTTCTTAACCACCCTATCAACTTGCGCAGCAACTTGGAGGGATCTATGGACTTGGACCCCAAGATCCCACTGTTCCTCCACACTGCTAAGAATCCTGCCATTAACCCTGTATTCTGCCTTCAAATTCGACCTTCCAAAGTGAATCACTTCACACTTTTCCGGGTTGAATTCCATCTGCCACGTATCAGCCCAGCTCTGCATTCTATCAATGTCCCACTGTAACCCTCAACAACCTTCTACACTATCCACAATACCTCTCACCTTTGTGTCATCTGCATACTTACTGACACACCCGTCCACTTCCTCATCCAAGTCACTTATGAAAATCACAAGGAGCAGAACAGATCCCTGCGGAACACCACTAGTCACCGACCTCCAGGCAGAATACTATCCATCTACCACCACCCTCTGCCTTCTATGGGCAAGCCAATTCCGAATCCACACAGCCAAGTTTCCCTGGATCCCATGCTTCCCAACCTTCTGAATCAGCCTATCATGGGGAACCTTATCAAACGCCTTACTAAAGTCCATATACACCACATCCACTGCTCTACCCTCATCAATGTGTTTTGTCACATCCTCAAAGAATTCAGTTAGGCTTGTGAGGCATGACCTGCCCCTCACAAAGCCATGCTGACTATCCCTAATCAGGCTATGCTTCTCCAAATGCTCATAAGCCCTGTCCTAAGAATCCTTTCCAAAAATTTGCCCACCACTGAAGTAAGACTCACTGGTCTATAATTCCCAGGATTATCCCTACTCCCTTTCTTGAACAAAGGAATAACATTTGCTACCCTCCAATCATCTGGTAATATTCCTGTGGCCAGTGAGGATGCAAAAATCCTCGCCAAAGGCTCACAAATCTCTTCCCTCGCTTCCCATAGTATCCTGGGATATATCCCATCCGGCCCCAGGTTCCTATCTATCCTAATATTTTTCAAAAATTCCAGCACATCCTCCTCCTCAACATTGACATGCTCCAGCTTATCAGCCTGTTTCATGCAGTCCTCAGAAACATTGAGGTCTCTCTTACAGGTGAATACTGAAGCAATGTATTCATTAAGGACCTCCCTTACCTCCTCCAACTCCAGGCACATGTTTCCTCTTTTATCCCTAATCAGTCCTACCATCACTCTAGTCATCCTCCTGTTCTTCACATACGAGTAGAATGCCTTGGGGTTTTTCTTAATCAAACTCACCAAGGCCTTCTCATGTCCCCTTCTAGCTCTCCTAAGTCCATTCTTAAGCTCCTTCCTGGATACCTTGTGACTCTCTGGAGACCTGTCTGATCCTTGCTTCCTAAACATTAAGTAAACTTCTTTCTTCCTCTTCACTAGATATTCCACATCTCTTGTCAACCATGGTTCTTTCACCCTACCATCCTTTTCCAGTCTCAATGGGACAAACCTATCCAGAACCTCATGCAAGTGATCTCTAACTAACCTCCACGTTTCCATTGTGCATTTCCCTAAGTGAATCCTGCTCCCAATTTACACTCCCAAGTTCCTGCCTAATAGCATCATAATTCCCCCTCCCCCAATTAAATACTTTCCATCTGCTCCTATCCCTCTCCAAGGCTAGGGTAAGGGTCAGGGAGTTGTGGTCACTGTCTCCAAAATGCTCACCCACTGAGAGATCTGACACTTGACAGGTTCATTGCCTAGTACCAGATTCAGAATGGCCTCTCCTTTATCAGCTTGTCTACATATTGTGTCAGGAATCCTTCCTGGACACACCGAAGAAATTCCGCCCCATCCAAACCTTTTGCACTAAGGAGGTGCCAATCAATATTAGGGAAGTTGAAATCACCCATGACAACAACCCTGTTATTTTTGCACCTTTCCAAAATCTGCCTCCTGATCTGCTCCTCAGTGTCTCTGTTACTATTGAGGGGGTTGACAGAATACTCCCAATAGAGCGATCGCTCTCTTCCTGTTTCTGACCTCCACCCACACTGACTCAGTAGACGATCCCTCCAGGATGTCTTCCCTTTCTGCAAAAAGGGTTTAAAAGGGTCTTTTTGTGGCTCCAGAGTGTATGGCTGAAGCACTAAGTAAGTATTTCCTCTTCTTGGGGAGAGGATACTGTGGACCGCAAATGAAAATTTAAAAACAAAACTAGATGGTGGAAATCTGAGATAAAAACAGAAAATGCTGGATAAAACTCAGCAGGTCAGACAGCATCCGTGGAAAGAGAAACAGTTGATGTTTCAGGTCTGGAACCCTTCATCAGAACTGGGAAAGAGAGTAATTATGAACTATGATGGTTTCGTCCTGTATCTGTGGTTACTAACACAGACTCACGGATCAGTATAATATAAATGGTGGCTGCTTTCTTCATTGCTTCAAGAAAAATATTATCATGATCAGAAACTATACACGAAAAAAGAAAGACCTAGTGTTCTTTACAAAGAATGTATAGTACTTCAATGAGCATAACAATAAATCTGTCCACTTGTTAATTAAAAGGAACTTTTGATTTTCTCAGTTGTTATATCACTTTGTTATAAGGTGTTTCAGACATGAGGATGGTTTCTATTCACTCAGTGGATAATGGCTGGTGACTTCCGAAAGTGAATGTGTTGGTTTTCAGCCAACTGAGGTTGTTCAGTTCCTTCTTCAAACTTAAGGTCACACATGTTGGATTCCCTCCCAGTGGATAGTGTTTTGAGCACTTTGAAGAATGAAATGTTCCATGTGATGCTTTACAAGCCGCATGATGCAATGATCATGGATCCATTTGTGACAGTCACTTCAAATGGATGTATGGCATGTGAAGTTTCTTGCTTGCCAATATAGTAATTATTTTTCCTAAGAACTACAGTTTAAGGCTGTAGTGGCATGGATTTGAATTTAATGCCTTCCTCTGCATTTGTTTTCATGTTATATTTCTTCATGTTGTCATGCTAGTTGATGTTGATCATTTTGCAACAAGGTCTCTTTGAAAGCCATGGGTGCAAAAATACATGTAGCCTGTGGTATTTCCATTGTGTTTCTGTTTTGCAGAAGCAATGAAGTTTTTGCTTCCATGATTTCCATTTGGTATGAGCAATATGGAAGACTTAAGTATTTGCATAAACCTCTCCATTTAACCATTGGCACGTAGCCAGCAGGGTGTGATTTTTGTGGAGTGTGAAATTTAAAGAGGTGCAAACCTATTGAAGTCATTACTGGTGGATGGCAGTCCATTTTTCCTTTCACTGTTTGTGGAAATTTAACTGAAAGGCTCTGAAATTGGGAAGCTAATACAGTTATTGACCATTGCAAGCAAATGCTTACAGAATGGTAACAGCATCAAATGAGGTTATTTGCCTAAGTTACGAACCAGCAACAAAAGATACACACTGAGTCATGATTCAGTATTAAAAACTACTTTATTAATAACTACTTATGATAATAAGAAAAATAAAAGTAAAAATGTTAGAATGTTAGAAGTAAAAATGTTAAACCTTGAACATTAACCCCAAAACTAAACGCGTCGTGTGTGTGTGGCAAAGTCCCAAACTCCAAGTCCAGGAATGGTTCTTAAAGTTCAATTCAGCAAGCCATAAGGTGAAACATGAGCAAAGGCTTCTTCAACAACCACTGTTGTCTGAAGATAAGACATAGATGTAGAGAGAACAGAGAGAGAAATTACGAAATCCAAATGTTCCACAACGGAACCCAAACAACACCTCAGTGTTTACTCGGTAGTGACTTCCTCACCGCAAAAAGCATCTGAATCGTGGCCGTCCACACAAATACCTGTTTCCCTCTACAGGTTAACGACAAAGTGGACTCCACCGGATTGCTCCAAATAATCCATACGTGGACTGTAGTGACAGACACAGTTATTGTTTCTCATCCATTGATAGAGAAACTAGCTGGCTGGTGTCTCTCTCTCTCTCTCTCTCTCTCTCTCGCTCTCTCTCTCTCTTTTCTCTGACTGAGTCCGACTGACTTCTTCAAAAATGTCATTACGTCCTTTATCTTCTGTTGACGTAAGCACACCACACACACACACTATGCCCTATCTTAAAGGGACATTCACCAATAGTAACCAAGTCCGTAACACCTGTTGAGTCCATACTGGTTCCAAGGGCAATTCAGCTAGTTCAATTCCCTTGCTCTCTCCCCATTTTCCTACAAGTTCTTTTCAGATACTAATTCAGCTTCCCTTTGAATCCTACAGTTAAATTTGCCTCCACTACTACCTAGCTGATGCATTGCAGACCTCAACCTTCACTACATCTATTTAAAAACAAATTTACTTTGGTTCTTTTGATAATCACCTTTATGTCCCCTGGTTCTTGATCCTTCTGCCAATGGGAACAGTTTCTCTCCATCTACTCTGTCCATACCATTTATGATTTAAATCTATTATATTCCCTTACAACCACCTCTTTTCCAAAGATAACAAAACCAAACTTGCTCATCTCTGTTAAACAACACCTCATATTCCGTCTTGGTAGTCTCCAACCTGATGGCATCAACGTCGATTTCTCTAACTACCAGTAACCACTCTCCCCATTCCCCCCCCCCTTTGGTTTTTCCTTATCCCCCTGGCCCCTTTACCCCTTCTCTTTCCCCTCCCCTGCCCATCACCCACACCTTCCTCCCTCTGGTTCCCCACCTCCATCCCTTTATTCCACGATCTACTGTCCTCTCCGATCAGATTCCATCTTGTTCAGCTCTTTGCCACTTCCACCTATCACCTCCCAGCTTCTCACGTCATTCCCACTTCCCCCCTTCCTCCGTCTACCTACCTTCCCCCCTCACCTGGATTCACCTATCACCCAGAAGCTCACGATCCTCCTCCTCCCCCCTACCCCCCCACCCTTTTATTCTGGCTTCTGCCCTCCTCCTTTCCAGTCCTAATGAATGGCCTTGGCCCAAAACGTCGACTGTTCATATCCCTCCATAGATGCTGCCTGACCTGCTGAGTTCCTCCAGCACTTTGTGAGTGTTACTCCGGATTTCCACCATCTGCAGTCTCTCTTGTGTCTCACTCATCTCTGGAATCATGCTAGCAACGCTTTTCCGCACCCTCTCTAAAACCTTTGCATCATTCCTAAAGTGTGGCACCCAGAAATAGACGCTCTGGTGGGAGTGTAGAGAGTGTAGATCTGCAAAATCAATGTGAATACTAACCATGGAATTTTAGGTAACTTGATGTGCTAGATTTTTGTTGATTTTGTGTTCAACAAATCAATTAATTCCCAGGAACTATACCTTTATTCTTCATTATTGCTTAGTTTTTACCATTCCTTGATGACCTTCATGAGTAAGGTTTTTCATGCATAAGTGATTCACGATTACTATGTCTCAAAGCACAGGATTTGAGGTAGGTGCAATTGTAAGGTGATCGCAAACTTTGTGTAAACCCTGTAGTATATGTGCGAGTTCATGAGGGGGTGCTGTTTTCCATTTTTATGACTGAATTGCTGTCATACAATTTTGTTGCAGCTTTGAGTTTCCTTAGTGTCATCATTTTGGGCATGGTGTTCATATCCACATAATCCCAATGCTATTCTGTCAAGATGCAAAATACTGCAGACGCTGGAATCTGGAGCATAAAATAAAATGCTGGAGAAACTCAGTGAGTCAGGCAGCATCTGTGGAAGGAAATGGACAATTGGCGCTTTGGGCCGAGACCTTTCATTGGGACTGAAAGAGCAGAGGGGGGATATGCTATTCTGTGACCTTTGTGATTAGTGGGGTCAGGATTAGACACTGCATGTGTAATCTCTGCAATGTGAACACCTGAAACTGAGCCAAATACTGAGAAGAGTATCAGTCACCAGAGATTTCATAGATTTTATTTGAAAGTCACTTAAGTGAAATAATTCATGAGCTGTCGAAGATATAGTCTAATGTAAGGACATTTCCTGGCATTTCATCACTGAATTGGAGTAGGATGATAGTGAAGATGGTTGAAGGTTATTCACTCATCACATTGACAGATCTGCCTATATCAGCTGGTACATTGATTTACAAATTGCCAATATTTACTTCTACCATTGGTTGAGTACTGTGATGAATGACAAGTGTGTACTCAAGAGCATCAGAATTGTTGTTGATCTCAACATTGGCTCCAATATTCAATACGTGGAGGAGCATGGGATAGTCAGCATGGTTAAGTGTGAGGGAGATCCTGCCTCACAAATTTGATTGAGTTTTTTGAGGACGTGACAAAGATTGGTGAGGGTAGGGCTGTGGATGTTGTCTACATGGATTTTAGTAAAGCATTCACTGAGGTCCCTCATGGTAGACTGATCCAGAAGTTTAAGTCGCATAGGATCCATAGTAACTTGGATTCAAAATTGAATTCAAAAGGGTAATAGTGGAAGAGCGTTTCTCTGACTGGACTAGTGGTGTTCCCCAAGGATCAGTGCTGGGACCTCTATTGTCTGTGATATATAGATATATATATATAGATATATAATGGCGTTGTGGATAGTGAAGAAGGTTACCAAAGGATACAGCAGGATGTAGGTCAGTTGGAAATTTGAGCGGAGAAATGGCAGATGGAGTTTAATAGTTTAATCTGGACAAGTGTAAGATGTTGCATTTTGGGAGGTCAAATGCAAGAGGAAAACATACAGTAGATGGCAGGACACTGAGGAGCATTGATATACAGAGGAATCTTGGGGCACAAGTCCATAGCTTCCTGAAAGTGGCAACACAAGTAGGTAGGGTGGTAAAGAAGGTGTACAGCATGCTTTCAGGGCACTGAGAATAAAAGTTGGGAAGTCATGTTGCAGCTGTATAAAAAATTTAGTTAGACCACATTGGAGTAATGTGTGCAGTTCTGATCATCACATTACAGGAAGGATGTGGAGGCTTTGGAGAGGGTGCAGAAGAGGCTCGCCAGGATGTTGCCTGGACTGGAGAATATTAGCTACAAGGGGAGGTTTGGACAAACTTGGATTGTTTTCACTGGAGCTTTGGAGGCTCAGGGGAGACCTGATAGAGGTTTATAAAATGATGAGAGGCATAGAACACAGAACATTACAGCACAGTACAGACATGTCAGCCCACGATGTTGTGCTGACATTTTATCCTGCTCTAAGATCTATCTAACCCTTCCCTCCTTGATAGCCCTCCATTTCTCTATCATTCATGTGGCTATCTAAGAGTCTCTTAAATGTCCCTAATGTATCTGCCCCCACAACCTGTGGCAGCAGAGCATTCCACACACCCACCACTTTCTGTGTAAAAAAAAAATACCTGTGACATCCCTCTTATACCTTCCTCCAATTACCTTAAAATTATGCCCACTCGTGTTAGCCATTGTCGCCCTGGGAAAATGTCTCTGACTGTCCACTCGATCAATGCCTTTTATCTTGTAGACCTTTATCAAGTCATCTCTCATCCTCCTCTTCAAAAAGAAAAGCCTTAGCTCACTCAAGCTATCCTCATAAGACATGCTCTCCAATCCAGGCAACATCCTGGTAAATCTGCTTTGCACCCTCTCTAAAGCTTCCACATCCTTCCTATAATGAGGCGACCAGAACTGAACACAGTACTCCAAGTGTGCTCTGACCAGAGTTCTATAGAGCTGCAACATTACCTGGCAGCTCTTGAACACTATACCCTGAGTAATGAAGGCCAACACACCATATGTCTTCTTAACAACCCTATCAACCTGCGTGGCAACCTTGAGGGGTCTATGGACATGGACCCCAAAATCTCTCTGTTCCTCCACACTGCCAAGAGTCCTGCCTTCAAATTCAATCTTCCAAAGTGTATCACTTCACACTTTTCCAGGTGGAACTCCATCTGCAACTTATGAGCCCAGCTCTGCATCCATCAATGTCCTGTTGTAATCTACAGCAACGTTCTACACTATCCACAACACCACCAACCTTCGTGTCATCAGCAAGCTTACTAAGACACCCTTCCACATCTGCATCCAAGTCATTTATAAAAATCACAAAGAGCAGGGGTCCCAGAACAGATCCTTGCAGAACACCACTGGTCACCGACCTCCAGGCAGAATACACTCCATCTACCACCACCCTCTGTCTTCTCTGGGCAAGCCAATTCTGAATCCACACAGCCAAGTTTCCCTGGATCCCATGCCTCCTGACTTTCTGAATGAGCCTTCCATGAGGAACCTTATCAAACACCTCACTAAAATCCATGTACACCACATCCACTGCTCTACCTTCATCAATGTGCTTTGTCAGATCCTCAAAGAATTTAATCAGGCAAATATGGTAGATAGTCAGTCTTTTTTCCCAGGGTGAACACATCAAATACTACAGGAAATAACTTTAAGGTGAGCGAGGGAAAGTATAAAAGAGATGAGTGGGGTAAGTCTTTTTTTGCGTAGGGAGTGTTAGGTGCTTGGAATGTGCTGCCAGGACTGGTAGTGAAAGTAGACACGATGGTGGCATTTAAGAGGCTTTTACACAGACACCACAGGCAGAGAATAGAGGGATACAAAGCATGAGCAAGCAGAGGGGATTAGTTAGATTGGCATCATGGTTGGCACAGATATCATGGGCCGGATCCCGTGCTGT
The DNA here is from genome assembly GCF_009764475.1 of Pristis pectinata. Lineage (NCBI taxonomy): Eukaryota > Metazoa > Chordata > Chondrichthyes > Rhinopristiformes > Pristidae > Pristis > Pristis pectinata. Next base: position 17,852,704 of record NC_067405.1, read on the forward strand.
ATTGTTCTTTGTTCCATGTTCCATGTTCCATGCACCTGCTTTGAAAAGTTCTGGTGTACCAGGTTTGCTGGATGACCAAGCTTTCAAGAAACTACTGAGCTTTCTATCTGACTTGCACTGTGTTCCCTTATCAGGACACTTGCTTTGTGGAGTTAACTCCAACCATAGTAAAAGTGTAATTGTGAGTTCTATTTATTTTACCAAATCTGGCAATTGTTCTCTGCTGATGGTTGTGATTGAATTTTCTCCTCTGCTCTATTCACAGCAGGATCTTATGGCCTTTCTATTATCATTTGCTGTGTTCTCTGAAATCCACAATGATCTTACTAATTCGAGTAGTTCAGACAGTTCGATATCCTTTCTGTTGCAATTGCTTTCACATACACCCCTGAACGATCTGCATTTTCAGCTATTGCTCAAAATGAGAAAATTCACATTTTGAGTCTATGTTGCATTAGGCATGTGCAATATCAATCAATTGTTTCTTGTGCTTCTGCCTTGTGTAACAGAGTGTAATTGTCTGAGAAACCCTATCATGGTATGATGTAAAATCTGGATTCAGTGCAATTTTTGTTCTGATGTTATCATTAGTTGCAGGTAATAATATTTCATAACTATCCTGTAATTTAATTCTTCACCATTGTACTGTAGCAGCAGTGTTTTTGTTTTCCCAACCTTCCCATTTCCCATTCAAAACAGCAGTCATTTTTCTCAGTGTGACAGGACCAAGGATGGATCAGAATGCATATTGAATGGCATAAGGTCTGGGATGGCAGTGGGCAGCTTAGCAGCATGTGAATGGAGCACAGGTGCATTGACTGTGCTGAACTTTACTGTCTATTTCAGTGTACGGTAGTGTAGCGGTTAGCGTAACTCTATTACAGCGCCAGTGACGCGGTTTCAATTCCGGTCACGCTCTGTAAGGACTTTGTACGTTTTCCCTGTGTCTGCGTGGGTTTCCTCCGGGTGCTCCGGTTTCTTCCCACATTCGAAAGACGTACAGGTTAGGAAGTTGCGGGCATGCTATGTTGGCACCGGAAATGTGGTGTCGCTTGCTGGCTGCCTCCAAAACAAAGACGCACAAAGATGCATCTCACTGTGTGTTTTGATGTACATGTGACTAATAAAGATATCTTATGTAAAGTTTCATCATTGGTTGTCTTACATAGATTTGGATTAATTAGATTACATGTTTGCCTTTCAGTAGCTGTAGGGTTAAATGGCAGGCTGATTCCTTTGTTGACAGAGCTGTAAGAAATTCAACATGCTACATCAAAATTTGACAATAAAAGCATACAAAATATTTAAACCCACAGCAACTGCACTTCCAAGTCCTTCATCCTTGTTGCTTGTGTATACTGTGACAGTTTGGACCTTGTACCTGTGACTAATTATACAGACTCACTGCCAATCATATTGGAAACAATGGCTGCTTTCTTTATTGCCACACCTAAGGTCCTGGGAATGCACAGAACTATTCACAGTCTTGAAGAAGAAATGTAATCACATCATCTAACAATAACATAACCACTGTACTGGTGTTGCCAATGTGGTAGTGAAGGAGGAGGTAGCAGTAATTTTGCATGGGATAAAGAAAAGATTAAGAAGACGTTCCTAAAACGTTAAACTAGAAAGGTCGACTAGACTGGATTTGATACATCCTAGGTTACAGAAGGGAATAATGGTGGGAAGATCTTTGCCATAATCTTCCAATTTTCCTTGGATGTGGGAGTGTGCCAGAGGATTGGAACGTTTCAGATATTACTTCTCTGTTTGGGAGAAAAAGGAGAGATTAACTTAGCGATCAAAGCCCGTTGGCTAAATGTCACCAGTGGAGAAATATCTAAAAAACAACAGTTCAGGAAAAAATTAAATGGAATATGGGATAATATAGGGTTGTAACTGGAAGTCAGCACCTACCTGGCCAAGGGTGTTTGGTCAATGATTAACTTCTTTGAAATTATGTGGAGAGTAGTGCCATTGATGGATTTTCAGAAAGTCGTAGAATCATACAGCACAGAAACGGGCCCTTCTGTCCCCCACACCCATGCAGACCATTTTATCTATCTACATTTAATGTTATTTGCCTGCATTAGGACCATATTCCTCTGTCCTTGCTGATTTAAGCATCTGTCTAAGTGCCTCTTAAATATAGTAATTGCATCTGATTCTACCACCTCCTTTGGCAGCTTGTTCCACATTTCAACCACTCTGTGTAATAAACACACTTCAGATCCTCTTTAAAGCTTCTTCCTCTCACCTTAAATCTATGCCCTCTTGGTTTTGATACTCCCACACTGTATTTGTAAAAGTATCACATAAATGACATTAAGAAAATTAAAGACTCTGGAATTATGGAATTCCAGATGGAAAAGAGCAACGCTGGGTGGTTGAGTTTCAGATTGGAGGGAGGTATTTGTTGGTGTTCTGGGGTTTAGTGTTAGGACCACTGCTCTTATGGGTGTATATTGATGGCCTGAACTTTATAAACTTTGATAACTGGAACTCAGAAACTGTAAGCAAGATAAATAATGAGGAGGACAAGACATAGATAAGAGATATGGACAGGTGAAGTAGGCATGATGAAGTAGAAGTTCAATGCAGTGAATTTTAAGTAATTATGCATTGAATGTACAACATTACAGCACAGTACAGGCCCTTCAGCCCATGATGTTGTGCTGACATTTTATTCTGCTATAAGATCTATCTAACCCTTCCCTCCCACACAGCCCTCCATTTCTCTATCATTCATGTGCCAACCACATGTATTGGTCAGAAGAATCATGAAAAGCAAAATGAACTAGTTGAGAAGAATATTATAAAGGTATTAGAGTTCCTTAAAAGCTATGTTATATCTCTACAAAACTCTGGTTCAGATTCATCTGGAGTGTTGCATTTATCTTTGGGCACTTTACTTTAGGAAGGATATCAGGGACTTGAGAGAATGCATAAGAGATTTAGTAGATTGGTCACAGGGATGAGAGGAACACAAAGGAAAGAGTGCCATTCCTACCTCCTTCTATGCCTTTGCATATTGCTGGGTCCGATTATTTTCGAATCTGCAGGTTCTTTCAGGAGTCCAAGAATGAGTTGAAAACAACTTGGTGCTTCACAAAGTTTTATCGGAAAAGTTTAAAACAAGGAAACAGTCACAGAGCACATGGCACTAGCTTTACTACTGGGAGACGACGAGACGGGACGGGACGGATGGAGTGAGAGAGGTTAACAAAAAACACCTTTTGTACCTGAGATAAGAGGTACTCCTCACCTAACAATAGTCCAATCAGAAAACCTATTAGATACCTGTGGCAAAACCAACCAATGAGAAAACACATATTCACCTGATGGATGAACCAATAAGCTAAGAAGTGGCCATTCCTTGTACAACCACTTGAGGTGTATTAAACACTATACATGTTAAAAAACTACTTAAAACAGTTGAATCCAACAACATTTAAAAATTGTTATATCTCTAACTTTTTTCAAACTTGCTGTATATTTTCTGTTTTACTTCATCCTTCCAGCATCCATGGTATTCTACTTCTGTTTTAAAGAAATTCAGAGTCATTAATGTTTTTCAACTTGTTTTCTTGTCTCGTAGCAGCTGTGTGCTACTCAGGTACCGTTCCACAGCTGCCCCCAGTATCTCATGCGGTTGGCCATTCTTTCTGTGGTCCTTGGTCAGTTCTTACATGTGCTCATTTGAGTAGAACTCAGTAAAAAGCAATGTAGACCAGATTGTCTGGCTGTTGAAATTATCCTGGCTGACACCAATTAGCCCAGAGTTGCTTATGAAGTGAAATTTTCTCTGCCTCCTCATTACCTGGTGTATTTATATATTCAGCCCCAGAAGCAATTCATTACTTTTAACAGTGGGGCATAAAGTTAGGCTCACCCCTCTGAAGGACATGGTTATTTACTTGGGAATTAACATTTCTGAGTCTGTGTTCAATGATAAAGCTACTAACTGGTATTTTGAGTGAAATTAGAAATTATTTCAACTTTCATTTCTATTGATTGAAAATTCATTAGCTTATAACTGAATCAATCTCAGAAAGATTAACAAAGCTCAGATATAGTTTCCTCTGCTAATCTTAGCAACAAAATGGGCATGAGTATAAATTAAGGAACAGTACTTTGAATTGTATTGATTTTTCACTAAAATAATGATCAGGAGTGATTATTACTGAAACTGAGAGTAGAAGTTGCAAGAATATCTGAGTATTGGCACTGCCTAACTTTTTGGAAGCTTTGTCCTTGTTGTGTATCTGTTGTTAACAAGGAGTCTTTCATTGTCCATCCTTGGGTTTTGCGAAGATTGCCCTCAGAAGAGAAGATAGTTGAGGATCATTTACTAATTATGCAGTCTTTGGATTTGGGGAAATTCCGGGAATTTGATTCCGTGATGAGGAGGTAACATGGATAAATTTGCAAACAAAAAAATTCTAAAGGCAAAATAAACGTTTGCAAAGATTTGGTAAAGTGTCACTTTAATAATTATTAAAATAAACACAAAGTTCTGTTTAATCTGAATTAAAAGATTTTGTGATTATTTCCATTGCTGACAGCAGGGCCTTTCATGGAGAAATCAATTGCTAGAATGTTGTAGCACAGGCATTTTGTTCCCTGCCTCTTTCAGGGGGGTCCACAAAGGGTTATGGTCAGCATGGTTGTGCTCTAGTTAATGCTGTTGCCTCATAGCATGAAAGATCTGGGTTCAATCCTGACCTTGGGCACTATCAGTGTGGATTTTGCATGATCATGTGAGTTTCTGCTGTGTCCTTCAGTTTCCTCCCACCTCTCAAAGATGTGGTTAATTAGCTACAGTATGTTACCCTTTAGTGTAGGTAAGTGACAGAGGCATCGACAGTGAGTTGATAGGCATGTGAAAGAGAATAAGTTGCAGGACTCCAAGAAATTCAGGAGTGGGGTGAAGATGTCGGAAATGGAAGTGATGGGATTGCTCTGCTAGGGGTCAGCATGGATCTGTTTCTTTCTTTTTCAATCTTTTTATTAGTTTTGAAGTTAATACAGATTAATGTATCAATGTTTATACATGTAATACAAAGAGATCAGGAGAACAATCATGACATGGATAATCATAAAGAACAATAGAGTATAAAAAAAATCTGTAGATCCAATGATCTGTTAGTGAATTAATATAATATAAAAGAAAAAGATTTATTATAAAATATAACAAAAGAAAAAAAACCCAAAACAATAAGAAAAATTATAAACAATATATCAAACCAAACTAAGCTAAAGAAAAAAAAATTTAAAAAAAAACTGGACTAAAATTTCTCAATAGAAACAGAGCAATATTATGTCATCAACTCAATTTCCTCTAAATTGAAAGGTTATTATAAGGGGATCTAAATCATGTGAAAATATTGAATAAATGGACTCCAAACTTCCTTAAATTTAAGCGAAGGATCAACAGTACCACTCCTAATTTTTTCCAAGTTTAAACATGATATAGTTTGAGAGAACCATTGAAAAGTAGTAGGGGGTATTGGATCCTTTCATTTAAGCAAAATGGATCGTTTGGCCATTAATGTAACAAAGGCAATCATACTGTTAGCGGAGGCAGATAGATGGCCAGATTCTATCCTTGGTAAACCAAAAATTGCAGTGAAAGGATGAGGTTGTAAATCAATCTTCAATACATTTGAAATAATGTTAAAAATATCTTTCCAATATTTTTCCAAAAGAGGACAGGACCAAAACATATGTGTCAAAGAAGCCACATTCGATTTACATCTGTCACATATAGGATTTATATGTTGATAAAAATGAGCTAGCTTATCTTTTGACATAAAGGTCCTGTGAACTACCTTAAACTGTATCAAAGAATGTCTGGCACACATTGAAGATGTAGTAACTAAATGAAGAATTTTCTTCCAAGTCTCTGTAGGTGTAGATGTCTGGAGTTCACTTTCCCATTCATTCTTAATTTTGTCCAGTGGTTCTGAACGAATTTTCATAATTAAATCATAAATTATTGCTATCAAGCCCTTCTGACAAGGATTAAAACCAAAAATTTTTTCCGAATTTCAGTTTTATAAGGTGTGGGTAAAGAGGGTATAGTAGCTTTTAAAAAATTTCTAATTTGCAAATATCGACCTGTTTCTGTTTAATTATTTGCAAATGACTCCGATATTGCAAGTAATTAACCTCAAAACATCTATCCTTCAAACATCAAATTTATTGGTAAAACCCTGGAGGGATAGTTTTGTTTGGGAATGATGCAGCTGATGTACATTTTACTTACACACACACACACACACACACACACACACACACACACACACACACACACACACACACACACACACACACACACACACACACACACACACACACACACACACACACACACACACACACACACACACACACTTACTTTATTTTTCCAGAAACTAAATCCGAGTATGGCTGGACAGACAACCAAGGTTCTAGCGGGGTTACCTAAAACTGGCTGTTCCTGGAAAAGACAGAGCTATCCATGTTCATGTGGATACTGATTCCATAACTTTGGGAGATACCTGCAGGTAACTGTGTGAGCATAGGAAGGGAAGCTATTGTTTACTATGTTCTAACTTCAGTGAGTTGGAGCACAATGACGATGCACAGTGCAGGATGGTGCAAGTGACCAGGTCAAAGACTGGAAAAGATGGAGTGAAACAGCACAACTATAGAGATTCTAACCTGTGATTTTGATCGGCACAGATGAAAACCCGACTCAAACACAGAATTGAGCTACTGACAGGCAACGTCAAGTTGAAGGACTTTGACGAAGAAAAGGAGGTTAGAAACAGATGGTGATATCACAGGATCAGCAAATTAAGGGTTGATTAATTTTGACAGCAGAGGGAAAAATGATAGTGGATTTTGAAAGGAGGGGCTGTGACTGAGAGAGCTGGGAATTTTGTGCATATGAAGTATAAAATTATAATGGATAGCACACTGTTAGAACATAGAACGTAGAACAGTACAGCACAGGAACAGGCCCTTCGGCCCACAATGCTGTGCCAAACCAATTACATTAGCAATAAAATGCCCAATTAAACTAATCCCTTCTGCCTACACAATGTCCATATGCTACCATTCCCCTCACATTCATGTGCCTATCTAAGAGCTTCTTGAATGCCCCTATTGTATTTGCCTCTACCACCACCCCAGGCAGTGCATTCCAGGCACCCACCACTCTCTGTGTAAAAAAAAAGCTTGTCCCGCACATCTCCTTTGAACTTACCCCCTATCAACTTAAATGCATTCCCTCTGGTATTAGACACTTCAACCCTAGGGAAAAGATACTGGCTGTCTACTTTATCTATGCCGCTCATAATCTTATAAACCTCTATCAGATCTCCCCTCAGCCTTTGCTGCTCTAGAGAGAATAACCCAAGTTTGTCCAAAACAATCCTCATAGCACATGCCCTCTAATCAAGGCAGCATCTTGGTGAACCTCTTCTGCACCCTCTCTAAATCCTCAACATCCTTCCTATAATAGGGCACCCAGAACTGAATGCAATACTCCAGATGCGGCCTAACTGAAGTTTTATAAAGCTGCAGCATTTATGTTGTTACATTAAACATTGTTACCATTTAAATATACCTGTATATTGTTGTAATTTGAATAAAGAAAATGCTGGAATTGTGCATCAGATCCAGCAGACTGGGAAAGGAAAAGAAATTAATATTTCAAATGGAAGTCCTCGAGCTATAGTGGAACGTCACTGCAACTAAGGTATATTTGGTAAATAAAAGTAGCAGTGTTCAATGCAAAGACAGTTGTACATTTATATGCCATCTTTCATGCCTCGAGTCATCTCAAAAGTATTTTACAACCTTTTGAACTGTTGTACTATACAAAACACATCATCCAATTATTACCAAGCTCCCCAAAACAGAAATGTGATAGACTAGAAAAATCTGTGTTTTTGTTGTTGATAGCTATTGGCCAGGACACTGGGAATTACACCTCTGCTTCTCCTTGAAAAAATTATTTGGAGAAGTAAGAAAGGATCTTAGCCTTTGAATGAAAAGGTAACATCTCCAACTAGCTGCCTCTCCATCAGTACAATGCTAATGTTTTAGCCTGGATTTTTGTGCTCAGGTCAATAGACTTATTTTGAACCCACAATTCTGATGAAGGGTCATTGACCTGTAATATTATCTCTGTTTCTCTCTACATAGGTGCTGAGTATTTATAGTATTTTCTGTTGTTAGTTCAGCTTTCCAACCTTTTTTTAAAATTTTTATTTATTGAATCCATAGTTCTCTGACTCAAAGTTGAGTTTATTGTCCAATGCACAAGTACATCTATACGCAGGTACAATGAAGAACTTACTTGCAGTAGCATCACAGACACATAGCATTAGAGACACAACATTCACAAGAAAAACATAAATTATACAAAATTATACAAGAAAGAACACAATTAGAACAAAAAAAAAGTCCATTACAGTGAAATGTGGTCAAAGTGGTCATAGTGTTGCTATTATTGAGGTAGTAATTAGTGTTGATCAAGTTGGTTCAAGAACCAAATAGTTGAAGGGAAGTAGCTGTTCTTGAACCTGGTGGTGTGGGACTTCAGGCTTCTGCCTGATGGTGGCTGCGAGAAGATGGCATGGCCCAGATGGTGGGGATCTTTCATGATAGAGTCAAGTTTGCTGTCCAAAGAGTTCAAAAGGTATGCTGTTGCTGTAATGAGACAATTTGACTTACTATGTAGTTTTTTGGCTTCTCAGCTTCCTGTTTGCTGTGAGCTGTTATTTTCCTTTGATTTCCCAGTTAAGATCATTATATTTCCTTTTTATATTGGTTCAGCAATGCCAAAACTGCTTTGCTTAGAATCTCTGGATGTTCTTTTTATTGGTTGTGTAAGTTGATTTCCTTATGTAAGCTACTGTGTACTTTTAAATGTGTAATGCTATATTAACATTTTGAAAAATACTGCTATTAATAGATCAATGATGAGTTGAAGATCAATAGGCTTTTAGGCGTAATCACGTGGATGATATGTAACTGAGGCATTATGTGCTCTTGTGCAGGGTAAAAAATGAAATACTCCAGGGAAATGTGACTGTGTCCATAAATTCCTTGCAACACCATTAATGCATTTATGAAGACTGCCCCTTTTTCTGTTGTAAGGATACTCTAAAAGAATATGCTGCCACAGGCTGTTACTGAAAACCACTCATTGCCATGTAGACATTTTGCCATCCTTGATGCAGCTGTATTGTAGAAAACAGCACTTAAACCAATCCTTAAAAGGTTGTCATAACAAGGTTAGGATGTAATGTGGTAGCAAAGACCATTTTGATTATCGTAACTTTGTTTTCAATTCCTGTTACCCAAGCATTACCAGAGCTTCCATTATATTGCTTTACCTCCCTCCTAATCACCCTCTACCCTCTATCCACCAAGTCAATCAAAATTTTGTGATTGATAACTACTTAACTGGATTTTAAAGTGCCTTTTCTTATCAGATACAGACTGCATAATTGACATGAATGTGCAAATGTGTGCACTGGAAATGCCAGCTTTATTTAATGTGACGTTTGACATATTGGAAGGTGTTCATATGGACTTTTGCTTAAATCATTAAGGATTTTCCTGATAACAATTCTTGGAATAACAAAAGTGAAGAATTTGCCAACAACAAACAGATCTTTAAGCTTACACTTCATTTGCATGATAATGTTCTGAGGCATTATGTGCTCTTGTGCAGGGTACAAAATGAAATACTCCAGGAAAATGTTTTCAGTAACATGGTTTTCTTCAGGTTTAAGGAGGACCTTCTATTACCTGGATAATACTTTCCACGTTCATTAAAAGATATGCCTTAATTACATTGAAATCTTAATTTACTCACTTTCACTTTTATAGAATCATAGTTGTACAACATGGAAACAGGCCATTTAGCCTGACTCATCCATGCTGACCAGTGGGCACCCTTCTGTACTAATCTGATCCCTCAGCACTTGATCCATAGCCTGCTATGCCTAAGCAATTCCTAAATGCTGGCAGTGACACAGCTTCAGCCATTCTCTCAAACAGTGCATTCCAGGTACTCGCCACTTTCTGGGTGAAGAATGTCCCCCAATAACCCCTTGGACTCTCTTCCCATTTAACCTAAAACTATATCCTCTAGTTCTATCTACCTCGGATATAGAGAAAAGTTTCCTGCAATCTACCCTATCTATACCCCTTATAATTTTATATACCTCAATTATGTCCCCTCTTAACCTCTTCTGCTCCAGAGAGAGAAAAATTTAGCTTCTCCAGTCTCTGAACTACTCCATCCCAGGCAATATCCTGGTAACTCTCCTCTGCACCCTCTCCTGCACTATCACATCCTTCCTACAGCTTGGTGACCAGAACTGCACACAGTACTCCAGCTGAGGTTTTATAAAGTTGGAGCATAACCTCCCTACTTCTGTATTTTGGACATCATACGAAAAACTTGTTTTTTTTACAGTATTTCTACTGTAGCAAAGTTTCCAAAGGTGATTTATAGGAATATTTTCAAACAAAATTTGTCAGCTATTCACATAATCAGAGATGCTTAACACAGAACATAGAGCATTGAAAAGTACAGCACAGGAATAGGCCATTTGTCCCACCATGTCTGCACTGACCTTGATGCCATTCTAACTAATCCCATCTGCCTGCATGTGGTCCATATCCTTCTGTTATCCTGTCTGTTCAAGTGGGTGTCTAAATGCATCTTAAACATTGCTACTGTAGTTGCCTCAACCACCTTCCCTGCAGTGCGTTCTAGGCACCTACGCCTCTCTGTGTAAAAAAGAACTTCCCTCTCTCACCTTAAACCTATACCCTCTAGTATTTGACATTTACACTCTGGGAAACAGACTCTGACTATCTACCCTATCCATGCCTCTCATAATTTTATATACTTCTATCAGTTAAACCCTCAGCTTACTTTTAAGGCAAGTTTGAAGGAACATCTTAAGGGAGAAATACCAGAAGAGAAACAAAGGGTTTTGGAAAAGGAACTCTGAACATAAGGCCCAGGCAGCTGAAGGCACAACTAGAAGCCAGAATTGGAGGAGCATAGACACTGTGGTAGGGCTGGGGGAGGTAAAAATGGGCAATGGACTTGTCAAAATGTGTGCTAGTGTGGAACATGAAAAAAATGAGTGATGGGTGAGTTGGACTAGCTGTGAGTTAAGAGTAGCAGAGTTGTGGATAGATAAGATAAGGTGTCTTTATTAGTCACATGTACATTGAAACACACAGTGAAATACATCTTTTTGCATAGTGTTCTGGGGGCAGCCCGCAAGTGTCGCCACGCTTCTGGCACCAACATAGCATGCCCACAACTCCTAACCTGTATATCCTAACCTGTACAACTCCTAACCTGTGATAGGCTGAGATTTGTGGATAGCAAAGTACTGGAGTTGACCAAGAGAACATTGCAACATTTGAATCTAGACTTAACAAAGACATCAAGCACATTTGCAACAGCAGATAAGCTGAAAAGAGGGAATATGCAATGTTATTGAAAAAGTAGGAAATCTTGGAGATGGTATGGTATGAGCTTGGAAGCTTATCTTAGGGTTAAGTATGATTAAGGGTACAGTTCAACCTCAAACAATGCCTAGCGAGAGGGATGGGGCAGTGGCATGGGGATGGACTTCTTGTTAGGGATTTAATGACCTCAGTCTTAACAACGTTTAGTAGGAGAACATTTCTACAGCATGCAGCATAACCAATTCAAACCAGTCGTAGGATTGAGAGAGGAGCTGGAAAGATGGAGTTGGGTGTCATTGCAAACATATGATACCTGTTCTGTTTTCATAAGAACATAAAGAAATAGAAATAGGTGTCGATTATGCAAGCCCTGAACCTACTCCGTCATTTAGTAAGATCACATTGCCTTGATTCCCATTTCCGACCTGTTCTCCTTTTCCTCTGATTCTCCTAAAATCTATGGCTCAGCTTTGAATCTACTCAATGACTGGAACACACTGCCTGAATAGGTACTGGCAGTTGGTACTCTCACAACATTTAAGAAGTATCGAGACGAGCACTTGAAGAGCCAAGGTGTAGAAGACGATGGGCGAAGTGCTTGTAAGTGGGATTGGCATCGATGGTTGGCATGGATGAGGTGGGTCAAAGGGCCTTTTTCTGTGCTGTGTGATTTTATGACTATATCTTCAACCCTCTGAGATGGGGACAAATAACTCTAAAGAAATTTCTTTTTACTTTAGATCCAAATAGCCAACCCCTTACTCTGAGTGTTACCTAACTCTAGGCTCTCCAGCTGGAGCTTTATAGCTTCTATCCTTTTAATCATTCTTGAAGACTTTGAGATAACACATTATTCTTTTAAATTACAGTGAGGAAAGACAAATCTCGTTTCAGTCCAACCCTCTCACCCCAGGACTTAGTGATTGAATATTCAAATTAAGTTGTCAATGGGCTATAAGTCAATAAGCAACAGAAGGGGGCTAAAGGTGCATCTCTAGAGTACTCTAGGGCTAACAGTGAGGAAGAGAGAGGGGAGGAACCATTGTAGATGATTCTTTGGCTCCGATTAGATGGATGAGGAAGGAGCTTGACAAGTGCAACAATGGGGAGAGAGGATCAGAGGTGAGGAGGGCGGTTGATTAAAGGAATTGCTGAGATAGTTATAGAGAAGTTATGGAGGAAGTATCCAGGCTGAGGGGGTTGATCTTAATATTAAAGCCATGGCATTCATTGCTGTTGTAAGAGAGCACCAGCCTGAAATTTGTCCCAGTTGGCTTGTGTTAAATGTACAATATATTAGTGAACTGGCATCAGACTTTGCTTCCAAAACTTGGAAATGAATTTTGGAAGTGGAGTACAAAGTAAAATGAGTAATATATTTGTGCAAAGGATCAAGGCTGAATTTCTACCCTGTCCTCCTTCACACGAAAAGTCCTGGAAATTTTTTATTTCACTTATTCATAAAAAAGTGGGATTAATGTAGGATTAGGGTAATGGGCACTTGATGGTTGGCGTGGACTCAGTGGGTTGAAGGCCCTGCTTCTGTCACTCTCACTCTCACTCTCTCTCTCTCTCTCTCTCTCTCTCTCTCTCTTCTTCATTAATGAAATGTAAGTAATGCTGGCAGGACAACCATTTATTACCCTTCTAAAATTGTCTTTGTCAAAGAAATAATGTGCCGCCATCTTCAACTGTTGTAGTCCTTCTGGTGAAACTACTTTGAGGATTTCCAGGATATAGACCAAAAGATAATGAAAAGATGGTGATATATTTCCAAGGCAGGATAGTGTGCAACTTGGAGGGGTGCCTGCAGACAGTGGTGTTGCCATGCACCCACTGCCCTTGTCCTTGGTGGTATTTGGCAGACTTAGGAGGTGCTTTGGTAAGAAATTTGGAACTCCCATAAAAATTGATGTTGTGTGAGTATTAATGGGAAAAAAAGAATGATTGAGTCCACATTGTCCTAAAAGGCACATTAAAGTGCGGCCATCCAAGGTGTCAAACATGAGTAAATAAGTCTTATGAATTTTGTGTGAAGAAATGCTTTTATGTTTGCTGGCTCCACCATAGTCAGGAAGTGTGGTAGGTTGTTGGCTGAGAGGAGAATAAGTAGTGGGGGAACTGTAGGTTGGGTAGGCAGGATTAGACCTAGATTTGCAGATGTGGAGTTGATGGTCAGTCAATGATTGGTCATGAACCATGGGGACATGAATCAGGAACATTGGATGTGGGATAAAATACCAGTGGTGGTGGTGGTTAGGTTGGTCAGACCAGTGGTCCAGGGAACCTATGGATATAGGCAATGGAGCGAATAGAATGAAATCATCTCTCATTTGTTGGAACTGAAGACAGTTTGCCTAATCTGTCCAGTCTGGAAAAGTACCATCAACTCTATTCCCATAAAAACCTAAGGATAAGTGAACCACCATCAATTTCCTCTCGAAGGCCAAAATCACCAGTATTGAGGCCCTAGTTACATTCAGTTGACAGACCACGTCATTTGCATTCCCAACACTAGATTCCTGAAAACAACTCTCTATTTTGAGCTCTGTCACTGGAAGAGATTACCAGATAAGTGGAGGAAAGGATTCAAGGGTGTGCTTAAAGCCTCCTTGAGGAACTTCTACATCTCCACTGACTTGTGGGCATCTCTGGCTCACGACTGCTCAAAGTGTAGAAGGAGCATTCAGGGTGGCACTGAGGACCTTTAGACCACGGGAGCACACAGAGGCTCTGCAGAGGTGGCAGAAGGGATGGATAACATCACAAACTACCCATCTGTTCACCCTATTGGTCACCAGCTGCTCCATCTGCAGAAGAGACTGCACTTTCTACATTGGCTTCATTATGCATCTCAGAACCCACAAACTAGATAGGAAGTAGGTCATCCTTGATACTGAGAGACTTCCTATAAAGAAGATTTAAGAAAGACCATCCTTACTCTTGTGTTCCAATCCTCTTGTAAGAAACACCAACAGTCCATTTGCCTTCCTAATTCCTTGCTGGTTCTACACGTAAACTTTCAGTGATTCTTGAACAAGGACATCCAGCTGTCTCTGAACACCAGTGCCTTCCAGCTTATCACTATTTGAAAAAGCACTCCACTTTCTAACAGAAGTGGATGTCCTCATATTTTCCCATCTGCATTATATTCCGTCTACCATGTCCTTGTCTGTTCACTTAGCCTGTCCATATCTACTGAAGCAGCTATATGTCATCATCACAGCCCACACTGTCTTCCAGCTTTGTTTCATCAGCAAATATTCAAATACTACACTTGGTCTTCTCATACAGATCACTGATAGAGACTATGAACAGCTGAGGTCCCAGTACTGATCTCAGTGCCACCCTTCTACTCATAGCCCTTTTATTCCTACTCTCTGTTTTCTCCTGTTAACCAATTCTCCATGCTAGTGTATTACCGCCAATCCCATGAGGTCCAATTTTTAATTGTCTCTTGTCAGGCAGCTTATGGGAGATCTTCTGAACATCCAAATACACCGAAACAGTTGGCTCCCTCTGATCTATTCTGTACCAAAAAACCCTAACGGATTTGTTTCAGAAATCCCTGTTGACTCTGCCTAACCCTGTTTTAATTTTCTAAGTGTTTTGCTACCACTGCCTTATTCAAAGATTCCAGCTCTTCCCTACTTGTGATGTTAGGTTAACTGCAATGTAATTTGCTGTATTCACTCTCCCTCCTTCCTTAAATAGTGTGGTTACATTTGCTGCCTTCCAATCTGTGGGAGCTATATGAGGACCTCTGGAATTTTGAAAGATGCCATGGAATCTATGGAATTGTGGTGGATGCCAAAATTGTGTATCCACCATCTCCATGGCCACTTCTTTCAAAGCTTTTAGATGCAGATCATTAGGTCTTGGAACTTTCAGTTCCTTTAATTAGCACCAATGCTAATTCCTTTCAGCTCCACATTGACTTAAATCTCTAATCCTTCACTATTTCCAGGAGATGTGTCTTCCATAAAGGCAGATGCATAATTTGTTCAATTTCTTTGCCATTTCATTATTTCTCAGTATTTATTTATTCTCCTGTCTTAATCAGCGAGGAAGTTGCATTACTTTTTGCCTATCTTTTCAATTTTTATACATCTACAGAAACATTTATTGTCTTTTTTTATTTGTCTTGGTCAATAACTCTTGTATTTTACCTTCCCTTTCCTGTTTTATTTCTTTGTGCACCTGCTCTTTTTGATAACACTATAAACCTTTCCTTCACATCTAGTACTATTTTTGTAGTCTTTATAATGGCTGAGCCACTTTTCCTTTTGGGTTTTTGAGCCCACTGTAAACTATGCCTTAATTCTTTAATTGCTAGTCTTTGCTCATTTACTGTCATACCTTTTAACACAGTTTTCCAATCTTCCATAATCAACTCACATCTCATGCCATGGTACTTTGCTTTGTTTAAAATTAAGATATAATTCCATCATAATATGGTCATTTTCCCCCCATAACTGCCCCGTAAATACAAGATGATTAATTAACCCTTTCTCATTGCACAATTCCAGATCCAAAACAGCCTGTTTCCTTAATGGTTCCTGAACATACTGATCTAGAACACAATTTAAGTTTGTACTCTGCAATATTACTGCAATTTTGGCTTGTCCAGTCTTTAAGAGAAGTCCCACATGGGTATTGCATTAAATAAAAAACAGGAACTAGTGAAAACACTCAGCAGGTCAGGCAGAATGAAGAGTCCTGGACCTGAAATGTTAACTGTTTCTCTTTCCACAGATGCTGACCCACCTGCTGAGCATTTCCATCTTTTTCTGTTTTTATTTCAGATTTTCAGCATCAGTGGGTGTTTGATTTTCGTGGTTACTGTATTATGCTCATTGCACATGCCTTTAATTTCCTTATGTCCGGCTATCAATGTTTGGGGACCTTTAGAAAGCTCCCACCAATTTTTCAGCTTCTTATTATTTATTACTTCTACACGAATTGATTCTACTTTTTGATTCCACTTTGACTTTGATTTTCTCAGCTATCGTCCTTTCTCTTGACTACTTTTATCCCATCAAGGTTGCCCTGCCTCCATTTCCATTTTGCCTATCTCTTTTAAACATTAAGTATCCTGGAATATTTAATTTTCAATCTTGATCACTTTGCAATCATAACTTTGCAATTGCTGTTATATTGTACCTATTTATTTCTATTTTTGCCATTAATTCATCTTTCATGTTACAAATACTGCATCATTTCAGATAGAGAGTTTTCAGCTTTGTACTTTTAACATTTTCTCCTTCTCTGAATCTATTTGGAGATGTGCTCTCAGGTTTGCATACTCTGGCCCTTCCTGACAGATGCTATACATTATTACTCACATTGCTGCCCTGCACTATCACCTTGTTTCTAACTTTAGTAATTTTCATTCACTGGAAACTTCCACACAGTCTGTGTTACACATACAATTAAACAAACGTTAAAATGCAACTCAATTAAAAGGGAATTTAACTGACACTGAATCCTTATCGACATCTTTGTTTTCTTTCAAAAAGTTCTTCTTCAGTTCGGATAATAGATGTACTTTATT
Source organism: Pristis pectinata (assembly GCF_009764475.1). Lineage (NCBI taxonomy): Eukaryota > Metazoa > Chordata > Chondrichthyes > Rhinopristiformes > Pristidae > Pristis > Pristis pectinata. Next base: position 17,869,760 of record NC_067405.1, read on the forward strand.
ACCTTATCAATAGTTTTACTCTTGTTCCATACAGTTGCTATTTTAAAACATTTAATAAAGTCCAGTTCAGGTCCTATGAATCTGCAACAATTAAAAATGGCAATGTAAGCTTTTATGTTTTCTTCTGCAGTACCAACTACTTCCTCATAATCTTATCTAATAATGAAAGATCTTTAAGATTCTTGGAATTACAATGCAATAATGCAGCTTTAGATAAACCTCTTGACTTCACTGTAAAACTGACCACTTCTGCAGGCCAGGCAACTTCCTGTAGTCCTGTGGTACTTTAAAAAAATCTTGTACTTTCCTGCTTGAAAAAATAAACACAATTTAAGGGTTAATATTACTGCAATACAATGGGAAATGATGACTATAACATTTGCAGTCTTGAGGACAATCTGAATAATCTTTTCCACATCTCTTCCTTGAAGCAAAACAAAATTTGAGAAGAGATTTGATACAGATATATGAAATTCTGACAGGCTTAGTCAGGGTAAAAAGAGAAAAAAATATTCTCACTGGTGGACAGGTCAAAGACCAGAGGAGACAAAGTGATTGGGATAATGTGAGGAGATGCTTTTTACCCAGTCAGAGATTATAATCTGGAACGCACTTCCCAAAAATGTACTGTAGATTCAATTGTGGATTTCAAAAGGGAATCATTTAAACAATTGAAAGTAAAAATGTGTGGGGAATGGGGAAAAAGAAGGGGAAGGAGGTTGACTGGAATGTTCTCCAAAAAGCCAGCATGGACAGAATGTCTTTCTGTATTGTAACAATTTTAAGATTTTCCTCTGTAACTCTATCTGGAGCTGAGCGTCAAACACACCCTTCTGATGTTACTGGTGTTATATGCTGCTCTGCTGCATCATATACAGTTCACACCCTGATTAAACAACAATAATGGTATTACAAGTACATGGAAATTATTGATAGAATGTCTCTCTCTCTCTAAATTTGCATTGTGCCAGTTTATTATTCTGTATATGATTTCCATGCATTTGTACTTTTACTATGTTAAAATATTCTGAATAATATTTATTTCAAATTTCCTTTTCTTTTTATTGAGTTCAAAAATGGTTTCCAGTCACTTTTCTTAATTTGGTTTCAGATTGCAATTTCTTTTTGCATTGAAAATTCCAATTTCATTTGCCTTTCCTTTAGGTTACAGCTATGGTAACCATTGTGTGATCAGCTAAATGACATATAAAATTACACTTGTAATTTTCTTTGAACATGCACCCTTACCATCACTTCACCTCACTATACAGAAAATACACGAAGAGGTCTGTCTTCCAACCCAGAAATTCTCCTTTAAAAAAGAAAATAAAATATTCAATATTTGATAACATATTGTAAAAGAGTGCTGACATAAGAAATTATGCGGTGAGGTAACAATATAAGATTTGTTGTTCTGGGTGAGGACAGCTCAATTAGCAAGTGTATGACACAGGGACTGAGGTTCAGGAATAGAAACATTCGTACTACAAACGTGTACAAAAACATGCTGGAAGTTTAAAGAGATAGTGATGAGCTAATTACTTTACCAAGCAGGCCTGTGTCCCCAGTGAAGATTTCTCTTTGAAGAGCTGCACATTAATGCAAGTAAACCTATACTAAGTGTGAAATTAGCTGAAATAATAGAAATGCTTATATGCTTCAGTTGGCTTCCCAATTGGAATATACAATCGGCGTGTTCTGCATGTAATTTCTAGACAAACACAGAAACAGATGGATTGTTTATCTTCTGGTGGTATAAAAATAAAAATAAGAAATTGAGTATTGCGATTGGCTGTGCATGGTGGTCCCTGCACAAGCAGCTAAAATTAACTTGTGCGTCTAGAGCAGAAGGAATTGATCAAATCACTCTGGGAGGTGAAGGAGCTTGTTTATCTCCCCCCATACCATCAGCTTCTCAACTCCAGAGAAACAAAGGCTGTTCTCAGCTGACTGGAGTGTAGCTCAGCCAATCACATCCTCTCCTTCCAGCGTGTCATCAGGACCTGATGAGGAGAGGATGCTTTTTATTCTGTGTTTGAAAGGCAGAGAAATGCCAGGTCTGAGCAGCCTCTGGGGATAACCTGCTCTCCATGATGTGAATGAACAGCATCTCTCTCTCTCTCTCTCTCTCTCTCTCTCTGCTTCTTGACTGGGCTACGCAACTCTGTAACAGACGTTAGCAGGCGCCTGGTTCCTGGGCCCCCTGGCTCTCTATTTGCAGCTGGACTGACATATACATACATATATTCTGTGGTGTTTATCAGCAGTGCTGGTTTATCAGAGCTCCATGTACGACAATCTGTACCTGCATGGATTCGATGACTCGGAGGCGGTGAGTATATCTTGTATGGGTGAACTGGGAAGAGGGAGCAGATTAAAAAAGTCTACCGAGTAGCACGCAGAGCAGAACATATTTTTAAAAGAAACACTGGTTGCTGTTTTTCTGCCTTTCAGAGATTCCTTTCAATTCAATGACACCTGCAATAATCCTCCATTAAAGCTTGCATTGCCAGGCAGTGATACCGTAGATATATTTAAAGACTGGAGGCCTGCCTGCACTGTATTCTCTGGCAATTCTGGTCTCCCGTTCTCTCAGCATCAACAGCAATGGATAGTGTCTTCTCCTTGTCAAGCCTTAACAATCTCGACCTAGCGTTACTGGCACAGCAATTGCACTGAGGGGAAAAAAAATGGAATAATTAGCTCGGATGCAAATTGACTTACTATTCGGAGCGCCTATTTAACCAGTTCAAAATCCAGAGTGAAAATCTATCGTGTCTCCTCAGAGAGAGAGAGAGTGAGTGTGTGTGTGTGTGTGTGTGTGTGTGTGTTTCTCAATGGACGACACAGAGCACTGCGCTCTGGCAGAATATTGCTTGCAGCACAAGTATGGAGAATGTCTATTGCTTTGCTAACATAATTTTCACACAGCTGGATCCTAATGTGCTTTAGCCATTTTGTATAGTAAATGTGGCACTTCAATATGAACAGGCTGAACGGGAATACAGTACCGCTGATGAAGCTGTATTTTTTGCGATAGATCACATTTGCCGTTGGCTGCTTCTGAAATCCAGCTGATGTGAAAAGCTGGGATCAAAATAGCTCTATATTGTTAGGGACAGTGGAGATGGTGCCTCCTTTATGTTGATAAAACATTAGCTCAGTTGAATAATGTGTCAAGGCAATCCAGTGCTTGTTACAACAGGCTGCAGCTTTATTCCCCAGCTTGAACTTAGTTAATTATTTGAATTTGTAATGTTTCTTTCACATTTCTTAGCTTTTTGCTGAAAGCAACACGCAGCTGAGGTTAAAAGTAGTTTTCTGACGTCCTCATAATGGCTGCTTTTTACACTAGTTACTTCTCTCTCTGAACACTATTTTTGTGAGCTGTACAAATAGCACATTGCAAGGGGGAAATGGTAGATCACTACTCTAATTGGGAGCGCCCTGAAAAATTGAGTAATATTACAGGTTGCCATATGCTCTGTGTTACTGTGAAGATGACACTTCTGTTATTAATATTATTGCTCGATATCCTCGTAACACTTAATAGCAGCTCATGCATTGATTGACACTTGATCGTACTAAACATTATGACACAGGTGAGCAGTGAGTAATATTTGTTTTTTTCTGATTTGCACCATATGTCATGCTACTTTGAAGCAAACAATTACCATGGGGAAAGATCTCCATCTTTTGTTTCTTGTACAAAGCAATGCTTCTTTGCTGCTAAACGTGCAAAAAAATAATTTTATCGTATCAAAAAATTGGGAGTAAAACTTAAATAAAAGCAATTGTTAGCGCCTGGTCCAGTGAGTCTGAGTCCGTTGCTGCTGGGATGAAGGTTATAATAGTAATATTGCATACTATTTTCAACAAATGTTTGAATTATATAACTGCAGACTTCATGTATTTAGTATTATTGTTGGGGATTTGAACTCAGTCTAAAACTATTGAAAAGAGCATGACGAGATTGCCACGAACTTGTTGTGATGGATAAGAAGAAAAGATGTGCATTTGTATAGTGCCTTACCAGACCACAGGATATCCCAAAATGAAGATTTTATTTGGTGTATCCATTGTTTTACTGAAGGAAACACAGCAACAATGGTTGTAAAATGAAGCTCCATGAAAGACACTGGCAATCTGACCTGGTCATCTGTTTTAGGTGTTAATTGAGAGATAAATTTGATCAGAAATTGGAGAGATCTCTGATTCTCCTCTTTTGAATAGTGCTGTGGAATTCTTTCTCTGTGCCTACCTGAGTGGAATGTGATACCCCTGGTTTAACAGCATATCCAAAAGACAGTACCTCTGACAGTGTGGCACTCCCTCAGTATTCCGCTAAAGTGCCAACCTCAATTGGGTTCAGAAGTCAAAGGACAAAATAAAAATGACCTGCTTAGCATCAATTTTTATAAAATAATACATGTGCAGTGCTCAGAGGTTACTGAGAAAAATTACTTTCTGTTGAAGACATGGAACAGGGAATGTCTTGCCTTGGGGAGTTGTTGAAGTGGAATACATGGTATCATTTCAGGTAGCATTGGATCAATATTGGAATAGATGCAAATGCATTGGAGAGAGCAAGGAAGTGGTAATATTATCTAATTGCTTTGGCAAGGAGCCAGCATAGGCAGAATGGGTTCTGTACCACGGACTTTTATGTTTTAATAGTTCTCTATGGAAGTGGTTTATGCACAATGCAAATAATTTCACCTCGCCAGGCTGGAACATGTGATAGCATTCATTTATAAATATGTGGTATACGTCGATAAAATTGATTGACAAAAATTGCACAAATCAGGATTGTACTGCATTCTTTTCAATTTATTAAAGAAAAACTGATAACAAAATTATTTCTCTTGGTTGGAAGGAATAAGGCAGGGTTTAAGAAATAAAGTCAACATTTTCAAGACTCGTATAGAGATACCCAAGCACGTGAAGCATGATACAGCATGATGTGTTTGAATCTTCCTTCTTCAAGTGGCATTTGATGCAAGTTAAAACGTTAACTTTAAGTCTGAGATTGATAGATTTTTATTAACCTAAGATATCAGAGGCTATGCTGCAAGGATTCAGTTAATTAACAGATCAGGGATGACCTCATTTAATGGCAAAACATTCCTGAAGGGAATAGGAAAGCTTAGTCCCTTTCCTATGAATCTTCATCAACAACATCAATAACTTTTATTTATGTAGCATCATTTAGCACAGCAAAAAACAGTCCCAGGTGCCTCACAGGAGTGCTGTCAAAAAGAAAGATTGATGGCAAATAATATATTAGAACAATTGATCAACATCTTTGAGCAAGGTTGCTTTCAAGGAGGAAGAAAGAATGGTGGAGAGGTTTAGGAAGGGAATTCCAGAACATACGGTCTTGGCAGTTGACTGTTCAGCTCCCAGTGGTGGAACATTCAACTTTGATCAAGAAGACAGAGTTGGAGGACTGCAGATATCTTGGAAGATTGTAGGACTGGCAAAGATTACAGAGAGAGGGGAAAATGAGACCATGGAGTGCTTTGAAAGCAAGGATGAACATTTTAATATTGAGGCATTGTTTAGCTGGCAGCCAACAGAGTTAAGCAAGTACAAAAGTGGTGGGTAAATGAGAAGTGGGTACAAGTTACGACATAAGAGTTGTGATGTCTTCAAATTTACAGATAATAGAATGATGAAGGCCAGCTTTGAAGTAGTCTGGTAATTAAGTGAATCAGGTCAATGCAGGAAGATGGTACTAAAGTAAAAGATCAGCCAAGATATTATCGAATAGTGACACAGATATACTGTAAGCCTTTTCCTGCTTCTTGTTCTTATGTTCTTATTACAAAGGCTTGGATGGGGGGGGGGGGGGGTCAACAGCAGATGAAATGAGATAGATGAAACGGGGTGACAATAGAGAAAGTGGAGTGATCAAGACAGGTGGTGTGAGGTGAAGCTGGCATTCTGAGCTTGGGAAATATGGGATGTTATCAAGGAGCAGGGTGACTCAGTGACACAGCAATTAGTGTTGCTGCCTCACTGCTCCCAGGTTCATTCCTGTCTGTGTGGAGTTTGCATGTTCTCCCTGTAACTGCATGGGTTACCCTGTTTTCCTCCCACACCCCAAAGACATGCTGGTGAGTTAATTGGCTACCTATAAATTACCTCTTGTGTAGAGGGTTAATGAGGACTTGAGAGAGAATAGGTTCCCAGGATATATGGTAAAGAATAGGACTGATAGGAAAGCTCGGAGAGCTGAGGTGGACGATGGAACAATGGCCCCCTGTCATGCCATGAGGGTATATGAAAAGTAATATGAGAAATGTAGGTGAGAAATACGGCAGGGTACAGCATAGATATTTGGGGACAGCTTGCATATAAGAAGAGAAGGCATTACAGGTGATTTTCAGCCTATGCTGGTTATATAAGAATGGAGCTATCCAGGACAATTCCATCCATCTAGAGAGGTTAGGGTTGAGAGGTGTTGAAGATGAATGATATGAACTATAATGTGAAAGAGTGCAGATGGAGAGAATGACTCAGAGGGCTGAATTATCATGGCCACAATCACACAGGATATCACTGGTCACTTTACTGTTTCAGTACTCTGAGAAGAGTGGTAACCAGCTTGAAAGGATCAAAACAAAAGCTCCAGGGTAAAATGGGTGTGAGTTTGAGACATTTACATCGTTTGTGGAAGGGTCAAGGGTTTGTTTGAGGTTAGGGGTGATGAGAACAAAATTGGAAGCAGTGATGGAAAAGAATGAAAACATCAGTTAATGTGGGTACCAGGGTACTTGTTAGCCTGTCTGGAATAGGTTTGCTTGGACGGGAGCTGAGTCTCTTGTAGAGGAAGAATCCACGGAGCATAAGGGAAAAAGTAAGAGAAGTTTGGCACCAGGGCTGGGGAATATTAGATATTTGGGTTGGTGGGAAGGAAAGGGCTAGAGGACTCTTGAACGGACCTCCCATATGTTAAAAGATGAAATCCTGATCTCCCGATCTGCCCCATCATGGCCCTTGCACTTTATTTGTCTACCTGCACTACACTTTCTCTGTAACTGTAACATTTTATTCTGCATTCTGTTTTGCTTTTTAATTACCTCAATGTACTTAGATATAGAATGATCTTTCTGGATGGCATGCAAACAAAAGCTGATGGAGACACTTTATACTTTATTTCAGGACATGTGACAATAATAAACAATACCAATGTGAATTTTTAACAACAAGGACGTTTCTCTCAATATTTAAAAGACATTTGGATAAGTACATGCATAGGAGGGGTTTAGAGGGATAGGGGCCAAACACAGACAGATGGGACTAGCTTGGTGGGCTCCATGGTCCAGTTATGCTGAAGGGCCTTTTTCCATGCTGTATGACACTATTCTATGCCTCCATGATACTATTTACTTCAGCAAAATTCTTCATAATTTTTAACACTTCTATTATATCTTTCCTTAATTTTCTCTGCTGTAAGAACAAGATTCTCAAACCAGCAAGTTACTGAAGTCCATCATTGCTGACAGAATCCTGGTAAATCCCCAAGGTCTCAACATGTTCTCTGAACTTGGAACCTGGAATTGAATATATTATTACAGTACATCCCTAATTCATGATTTACAAGTATCTAGTCATCTTCCTTATTTCAGAAACATTAAATCCTTATAATCTGCAAGGGATAGGGACACAGATATCCCGCAGATAACAAAATATGTGGATCCCACCAAGACCACTGGCAATGGCACTAAGGCTGCAGTGATATGCTATGGTCAAACCTCCATACTTATACAATTTATACGTACGTTTCAGCTTGTCAAAACAAGCATGGTTTGTTTTAGATTTACTGCAGCCTTACACAGAGGAGATTGGCTAACTTCGGACTTTTCTAACCATCCATGGCAGCCATTAGTGGCTATCACTGATGCAGCAAATAGGAGCATTGTCAGCACAACCACCCACTTTCCTGGCTCCAGCCACATACCCAGCCTACACTACAGACCCGATTCTGGCCACACACTGCCTTTTGATATTTCACTATTTGCCAGCACAAGGCATCAAATGCAATCTATCTCATGGCAAACAGGAATCTGGAGGAGCACATTGTGTTTACCAGCACTCCCACAAGTACATGGCTGCCCTCACACGTACGCAGATCTGCAGAAAGTAAATTAGTGGATAATGAGGACATAATGAAGAAAATTATCATTGAAAAAATAAAGCATTAATGAATGAAATAATGGAACCTGTAAACACTTGGCTTCACAGTGTTATGACTTGATCCGATCATTTTTTATTTGTTGGCAAATAACTATTTTTGGTATTTGGTTCTGATTCTCCCTCTGTGATATTACAGCAATTAAGACGTTACTTGGAATAAAGTAAGTGTTAATACAATGAAAAGAATATTAAGGAAAGTTTGTGGAGTATACTTGCATGGGATTCATGTAAGTGGGCAAAAAGGTCAACTTGAATGTGATGGACTGAAGGGTTCAGTTTTATGACTGCATTAACTAGAGGAAAGGAGGTTGATCTGAAAAAATTGACTCTGTTTCCTCTTTCCACAAATGCTGATTTATCTGCTGAATATTTTCAGCATTTCCTGTTTTTGTTTCAGATTTCCAGCACCTGCAGTCTTACGATTTTCATTAACAATAAGTAATTGCCATTTAAAGAAACTGTAGGAATATAATTATCCACAGAGCTTATATCATTTTAGTCATTCCAATTTCTCTGCCCCCATTCCCTCTCGTCTTTTTTCGTGATATGCAATACTTTATTTCTCAGATAAGTGTCCATCACTCTTTATGTTACTTCAGTCATAATATTGCTTGCATTAAAACATGGCGACAACTCAGTTATTAAAATGAAAACCTTTGTAAAGAATCAAACTGTTTCTCAGCTCTGCTGTTTCAACATCTTGTAAATATAGCTTGTATTCTATTATCCTAATAATTTATCGTGGAGTCAATCTTAGTAGAAAACAAGTTAAACTCCAGGCATAGACATATTTGACTTAAATGCATAAAATCCTTTGGTGGTCATTACAGCATCTATAATATTAGTTGGTACCAGTTTAAGAATTGAAGAATGTGACTAACTGCTCTCTGCATGTTGCTACAGTGATTCATTGCAGATGCTTCCATGGACTTGCTGTCTCTGTGGAGCATGCCATTGTGAAAAAAAAAATGCTGTTTTGCAGAATGCAAGTTCTTTTATAAATAAGATACCTTTGTTAGCTCAGATTACCAGCGATCCTCCGGTATCCTGGAGAGTGAATGAAAGAGGATACTGAGACAGTGATGGCTGTAAGTAATATGTTTAATATCATAGTGCTCCATGTAATTGCTTATTAATTCATCATCTGAGAGACTAAATATTGATTGGCAGGGAAAAGGATAAAATGGAGACTATAACCAGTGCCCTAGGTTCCTTGAATTGCTTTGAAGATAATTCTTGTGATCTGGCAATTGGTTCAGATGTTTTGATGGCTGGAGGCAACAGGTATTGGTTTCACTTTTCCATTTTATCACTCTTGTCTTCTCAACCAGAGTTGTTAGTATGTGACACCTGATAGTGCATTGAGTGGTTGAGACAAATACCATGGATGGCTTTAAGGGGAAATCTAATAAAAATACTTATTCAAATAAGGGATGAGTGAAGTAGGTGGGAGGCGGTGCATGTGGAGTGTAGGTAAAAGCATTGACCAGTTAGGCTGTGTTTTTAAGTAATCTTGAGATACCAATTTCAGCGTCTGACCATGTGATCTTACTATCAAGTAGGGGATATGGAAAGGGATGTGGCTGCTGTAAGGTCAGTGTAGTCAGAACATTGCTTAACATTGTTCCACCGTCATGACTGGGAGTCATGAGTTGTTGATGATTGAAGTGATAGAACTCGTGCATGCTATGATTTGGCCAGACATTGGTTTATTTGTTAGTAGTAAAATAGTATCTACTTTTCTATTAGGTTCTGATTTTCTTTAGGTGATATTGCAATCATTAAGACAGTACTTGGAGTAAAGCAAATGTTAAAACAGTGAAAAGAAGTTTGAGGGACATGTGGGAAACATTAACAGCCATTATAGATGCTGCTTGCCCAGTGCCAGGGCTAAAGGCATTTCCTAAGGGTTGGAGTAGAGGATCCAGTTTCCATGGCCCACATTACTTTTTCATTCAAGCTCAGCTGGTGTTAAGATGGAGCCGTGTGTGAAGTGAATCTGACCACTCAGATCCAGATATTTATATTCTGATGGTAGACTTGGCCTTGGTCCAGCAGCAGAACAAGAGGTATCTAACCTCCAGCTCATCTTTAACTTCCATGTTTTAATGCACAAGCATGGAACTGTGAGGCGAGCTGACACATGAGGAGGATATTGCTGGCTGTCCTCTGCAGAAACGCTGATAAAAGGTAAGTGCATTTGGAACCAGTAAACATTTTTTTAAATTTCTGTTTTCCTTGCTAGAGACAAAAATAAAAGGGATCCAAAAATCTCGTGACATTGAGGAACTTAAAGTAATTAATATTGCTGAGGATTATGGAGATAAATTATAAATTATGGATACACACCAAGCAAATATTCTGGTTTCAATAACTTGTATTCTAAGGTTCTAAAAGAGATTCTGATATGTTAATCCCTATCCCATATGATCTTACTTTAAATAATAATATTTTGTAGGGCATCTTACAATATGTCCTTTGAAATGACTATATCCATTGGGTTCTTCTTACCCACCCAGCTTCTTCTAGCATGGAATGGACGATGGGTTGAATTGCCTGCTTCTGTGCCATATCAACTTTATGATTCTGTAAATGGCTACAGAGATGCTGGTTGCATAATCGATGACTTTGAGCATTCCCCAGATTCTGTAACTGTCCCTGCTTATTCAGAGATAGCAAATGTGACACCACCATTAAAGCAAGGAGAGAGAGAAGAAAAGAGGTAAAGACTGTCTTGTCCAAAATCTGTTGCCAGCAAAATGCTAGTGTCCATCCTTAAGGGCATAACAGGACATTAAGAAAATCTTAATTATATTTTTATAGAGGGATAATCATATTTCTGAATTTAAAAAGGACTTTTTTGAGGACATGTGTATAGAGGAGGAAGTAAAGGATGAGGTAAAGATTGACCAGATGAACTGGAGAGACTGGCTACGTTTAGGTCACCTAGTCCAGATGGATTGCACTAGGATTTCTGAGTGGAATAGGATTGATATAGCAGAGAGTCTTGCTGAGATGTTCCAACCTTCCCTTATCAAGGAGAGCTGGCAAAGAACAGGAAAATTATAAATGTGACACCCTTGTTCAAGGAGGGATATAAGGTTTTAGAAGAAATAATTAGGAAAAAATTACCAGCCATATTGGAGAAGTTTGCATAGTCAAAGGAGAGTTAGAATGGATTTGTAAGGAGCAGATCATGTTTAACTAATCTCATTGAACTTTTTGATGAAGTAATTGAGAAACTTTATGAAGAGAGTGCAGTGGATGCATTTTAAGAAAGTGTTTGACAATATATGTAAGAGGCTAATAAACAACTGAAAACTTGTGGAAGAGCAAGGTCAATTTCATCTTGAATAAACAAAATAGCTTAAGACAGAATGCAGTGAGCTGTAATAAATGGTTATTTTTCAGAGTAAAACAAGGTAGGATCAGTACTAGAACCAAAATGAAATGACTTGGACATTGGAGTACAGAATAACTTTCAAAATTAACCAACAATACCAATTGGGGATGATACCAGCTGACTGCAACATAACGTAGACAGACTAGCAGAATGATCCAAGAGGTGTTACGTACCAGCAACAAAAGAAACACATCGAGTCATGTATGTGTCTGAAACTATTTTATTAATAACTACTTATGATAATAAGAAAAATAAAAGTAAAAATGTTAGAATGTTAAAAGTAAAACTGTTAGATATTAAACATTAACCCCAAAACTAAACCCGAAGTGTGTGTGTGTGTGGCAAATTCCCAAACTCCAAGTCCAGGAATAGTTCTCAACATTCAGTTCAGCAAGCCATAAGGTGAAACGTGACTGAAGAGAAAATGTAGAGAAAGAAATTACAAAATCCAAATGTTCCACGATGGAACCCATATGACACCTCAGTCACTGATGATCTCCACTGCTTTGTTCCGAAGTATCTGCCACCTTGAAAGGCATTCCAGATGTGGCCGTCCACACAAATACCTGTTTCCTTCTACAGGTTAACGACAAAGTGGACTCCACTGGATTATTCCAAAAATCCATACATGGATTGTAGTGACAGACGCAGTTATTGCTTTTCATCCATCGATACAGAGACCAGCAGGCTCTCTCCCTCTTTCTCCTCTCTCTCCTTCTGACTGAACCAAAAACGTCAACATGTTATCTCCTGTTGTTCTCATAATAATGCCACACACACACAAAAAAAACTGTACTATGTCTTAAAGGGACATTCACCAAATAGCAACCTAATCCGTAACAGAGGTAGCAGATGGAATTTAAGATAGAGAGATTTTGGCAGAAGTGATGGGGAAAGAGAACATAGACTTAATGCTGCAATTCTAAATAAAAACAGAAAATGCTAGAAACATTCAGCAGGTCAGGCAGCCTCTGTGGAAGGAGAAACAGAGATGATGTTTCTGGTCAAAGACCTTCATCAGAACCATTTTGATGAAGAATCTTCAACCTGAAATGTTAACTCAGTGTGTACTGTTCTGGTTCCCCCCCAGCTCCCCCCATGCCAGTGACATGCTGGTTGGTAGGTGAATTGGTTACTGTAAATCACTTCTAGTGTTGGTGAGTAATGGGAAAACCAGGGTGGCATTGATGGGCATGTGAAAGAGAGTGGGTTACAGGGGAATGAGTGGAGAGATAGGATTGATGGAATTGCTCTGAAAGCCCGTATTGTCTTAATAGGCCAAATGGCCTTCTTCAATATCATAAGAAAATAAGAACAGCTTTTAGATGGCCAGTTTCACAGTAAACTCCTTGAACTTGAATCTTCTTCACTTAGATAATGAATTCTCCCTGGGTGGTCCAGTTATTTCAATTAGTTGTACTATATTTTTTAATATTCTCTTTGGCAACAATTAGTGTAATGACCAATGAAAGGTTCAGCACAGTTCACAAATATTAGCAAAAGTCACTTACAGGAGAAGAAGTTATATTTAGTTCACTTTTTCTGATGGCCTTTAATAACAGGACTCAGAGATTCCATCCTGCAGGCACAAGTGATGAGGCTTGTAACTGGTGCTTTTCCCACAGGGACGTGAGGTTGCTAACTGTCAATGATCCATGCAGAAATACCTTGGATAACTTTCTATTAACAGGTACAAAATACACAGAAGTTAACATTTCAGTGAGCTGGATTAGACATGTTTTTAAATCTTTGAAGCAATTAAACAGACTCACCAAGTAGTTCTTAAAATATTTTTATATTTCGTGTTTTCAATCTCTACTACTTGGTAGCTGGTGCAACACTTGAAGCAATTAAACAGACTCACCAAGTAGTTCTTAAAATATTTTTATATTTCGTGTTTTCAATCTCTACTACTTGGTAGCTGGTGCAACACTTGTTCAGACTCTCAGATTGAAATGCCATTGTTTGTTTTTCTTGAGCTCTTTATCTGTTTCCTCATTGTAGTGTGTCTATAGCACGAGTGTGCTGTGCTCTGTGCAACCGTCTATGCGAACCTACTGTGATCCTGTTGCACAGGTCACTTTTGTGGTGTGTTTGCTTTGTAGCAATGTAACAATAACTCAAACACTAAATCTGAAGTGTTCTGCTTTGTAAATAAACCACCAGCTCTTTTCATGCGTTTAAATTCCCTTAATGCAGTAGTGAAGACAATACAAATCTGCAATGAGAATTGGATTTCAGGTAATTCTTTGAAATCATTGAAGGACATTGATTATTGATTGGCAAGTTTTGGATTAGTTTGTAGCACCAAACTGGTGACATTTACCTGCAATTACTGACGTGCAATTTTTGTTTGTCTATGGCCTCCATGTGACAAAATTGCCTGTCAGTGCAAGCCACAGTGATGAGGGACGGTGGTATTGAATTGTCACTGGACACACCAAGTTTAGCTGTTTCATTAGGATTGGTACAATATAACAAGCCAACTAGCTGCATCAGGAACTTTGGTATGCATGAGCAAGTTTGAACCATTCAGCTTGTATGTCAGACAAATGGACATGTTATTTAAAGATTGTGTGAGACAAAAAAAAATTGTGATCTATGAGTGTAATAAATACTTTTTCTAGGCTGGAAGCTCGTGAGGCAAAAGATACTTTTAAAGATATTTTGCAGAAACTGGAGAGACTCAATATGCTGGGACTGTGTTCCCTGGAATGTAAGGGGCTTACAGAGGTGTGTAAAATTGTGAGGTGTGGATAAAGTGAATGGTCACAGTCTTTTCCCCAGGGTAGGAGAGTCCAAAACGAGAGGGCATAGGTTTAAAATAAGAGGGGAAAGATTTAAAGGGGATCTGAGGGACAAGTTTTTCACACAGAGGATGGTGACTATGTGGAATGAGTTGGGTACAATTGTGATGTTTAAGAGACATTTTGACAGGTGCATGGATAGAAAAGGTTTAGAGGGATATGGGTCAAGTGCAGGCAAATGGGACCAGCTCAGGTAGGTTAAACATGTATGAGTTATCTATGCTCTATAACTCTATATGAACTGTAAGATTACTTTAATTCAAAGTTTTCAGAAATAACAGAGTAATAAGTTATAAGAGGCAGGGTGGTATAATTAATGAGTACATTGCTTCATGAAAGAATTTAGCCTTGCATTGTAATTTTGGTACCTTTTTAGATGGTGTTTTTTGCAGTTGGATTGTGTGTGGAATGGTGGATGAACAAATTTAGTCAAAACCTTTGATTACACAAAACCTGACATTTGAAATTGCTTGTAGAGGTGTTGTGCTGATGGAAATGTAATTCTAAAATGATAAAGAATTTCATGAGTTAAGTGGTATGGGTACAGTCCACAGTCAGAGAGTAATAGCAAAGTCCAGGTCTACAAAACCAAGTCCAAAGAACACCAGTGAGACCAGTTCTGCCAGCTGTTACTTTCCACTGTCCATGACTCTCAAGTCCTGTCAGTTCAGAACAGCCAAGGGTTTCAGTTTTCAAGAAAGGTCACATTTTGAAAGACTGGCCACTCATGGCTAAGACAAGTAACAGAAGAAGGGTCCTGACCTGAAAAGTTGACCGCCTGCTTTTCACAATGGATGCTGCCTGGCTTGCTGAGTTCCTCCAGCATCATAGTGTTTTTCATCTAGATTCCAGCATCTGCAGTCCTTTGTTTCTCTGCTAATTATCACAATTTCATTGCTGGAATCAAGATACCATTGCTGGAAATTATCATGAAACTGAAAACCCATGATGGTGAGGTTTTACAGACATTGGGCCAAATGAAGTGCAATATGCCACCCAATGGACGTTGTCTGTGACTGTAGCAAACTGTGAAAACAGTCCACCTTTAATGGGGAATGACTGGCTGAGGCAAACTGGGCTGGATTGGAAGAATATTTTCGGTCACACCTTGACACATTGTTAGAAAGGCATAGCAAGAGGTTCCAAGATAGGTTCACTGACATAAAAAGAAACATTGTGCATATTTGCATCAAGACACATGCAAGGTTGGTCTGTTGCAAAACCCAAGTCAGTCTCATATTTTGTAAAGAATCATGTGGAGAAGAAACCAGATAGCCGAGAACAAAATGGTGTGCTTGTGAAAAACAATCAGTGTGAGTGGGCCAAATCATTACACGTATTCAGGTCTGAGACTGAGATTTTGGGTCTCTTGGGGAGTCTAAGGTTATGAGGAACAGGCTGGAGAGTAAAGCTGAGATAAGAACAGAAAATACTGGAAACACTCAGCAGGCTAGGCAGCATCTGTGGAAAGAGAAATAGAGTTAATGTTTCAGGTTGAAGACCCTTACTCAGAACTGGAAAAGAGAGGAACCCTTTAGAAAAAAAGGTGGGGAGGAATGGATAGGACAAAGGGATTATCTCTAAGTGAGACAGAGTTGCCATGATAACAAGCCATTGTTGAAGCTGTGTAGTTAATGGAAGGTTGGAGAGAAAGCACGCATACAAAGGAATATAATTAAAACTAAGAAACACAGGTTAGAGGTGTAGGAAATGCCCAGCAGATCAGTCAGTGTCAGCGTAGGGAAAGAAGACTGAGTTAATAACAGAGATGAATAACCACTGATTTGACACACGCACAGAAAGTGAGTTAGCTAAAATTGTTGAATTCAGTGTTGAGTGTAGAAGGCTGGAAGGTGTCACTATGGTTCCACTACATTGGAGAAACCAAATGCACATTGCGTGGTGCTTTGCAGAAAATCAGTGTTCAGTCTGCAGGGCCATCACTGAGTTTCCAGTTGCCTTTCGCTTTGTCTTCACTCAACCTATTCTGACCTGTTGGTCTGTGGCCTCCTGGACTTTTCTAATGAGGCCCATATAAGCTTAAGGAACACGGTATAGACATAGCTAATAGAACTGCTGCCTCACAGCTGCTAATCTCTGGTGCTGTCTGTGTGAAGTTGGCATGTTCTCCTTGTGACCACATGGGTTTCCTCCAGGTGCTCTGGTTTTCTCCCATATCCCAAAAATATGCAGGTTGTTAGGTTAATTGGTGACTTTAAATTGCTCTGAGTGTGTTGGTGAGTGTTGGTATCTGGGGGCAGTGGATAGGAATATGGGGAGAGTAAAATAGGGTTAGTGTAGGATTAGTATTATGTGTTTGATGATTGGCACAGACCCAATGTGTCAAAGGGCCTGTTCTGTGCGATTCTACGACAAGCAACTGAGATGATTCCACAACTGTTCCAATAAGTTGTTGTGAGCAGTGTGCATCGTGGGGTCATAGAGTGGTAGTAGCAACTAATTTGAGAGAGAGTGGACAATTCCTACATTTAATGGGTATGAACAGTCAAGGTGGACTAAGTAACTTTGTTTCCTGACCCCTACTTGGAGAGTAGGGTCTTGAAAAAAAATTGATTGACGAACAAATTGAGTATTTGCCAAAATTGTAGGATTAAGCTACCAAAATCTGCTTTGCACTCATGGTCATGCCCTACTTGACCTTTTTAGAGAGTGCATGTCGACTTTTGCGGGAAAGAGAGCAACAGTTTCCTGGTCTTTCTTGACTGATGGTCATTCAAGGTGGATTAAAGTGGAACATGGATTCAGATACCAATACTACAGATGAGTTAAAGCCTTAATGTGCATGTCAGGACTTACAGTACCTGTACAGCTCGATCGGGATCGGGTCCACAGTACCTGTACAGCTTTGTCACTGATCGGGTCCACAGGATTCTTGAGTGGGAGGGAGAGCAGCCAGAAGTTGTGGTCCATGTTGGCACCAACGACATAGGTCCTTAAGGTGCTAGGGCTTTATTCACTGGAAAGGAGGAGGATGAGAGGAGACATGATAGAGGTATATAAAATATTGAGAGGAATAGATAGAGTAGACAACCAGCGCCTCCTTCCCAGGGCACCAATGCTCAAGACGAGAGGGCATGGCTTTAAGGTTATGGGTGGGAGGTTCAGGGGAGATGTCAGGGGGAGGTTTTTCACCCAGAGAGTTGTTGGTGCATGGAATGCACTGCCTGGGGTGATGGTGGAGGCAGATACGTTGGACAGGTTCAAGAGTTTGTTGGATAGGCCTATGGAGGAATGTGAGATAGAAGGATATGCGGGAGGAAAGGGTTAGATACTGTGAGGGTGGTTTGATGGACGGCACAACATGGTGAGCTGAAGGGCCTGTTTTGTGCTGTATGGTTCTATGGTTTCTGACACTGGCTGCCAGTTTTGATCTACTCTGCTCACAAAAATCATGAAACTAACAATGCCAAATGTACTCTTGTTTCTTCATGATGTTGGGCTTCATAAGGAGCAATTGAGGGGTCAGTCAGAATTGTTAAAGAAGCTCTCAAGGAGCAGGTGTTGGAGGGATATTCAGACTCAGCATGAATCATCATGTGACCAACTTCTTCCTGAAGTCCAGAGCGACTCAGCATGAGATATATAACTGCAGAATTCCTGCTATGAGAAGATTGAGAACAAGTTTGAGCCTTGTCAAATCAAATTTAGCTCGTAGTTTTGAACAGAAGTGGTTGACTCAAAAATGTCACTATGGCACTAATCAGAAGAAATACAGTTTCAAGCAAAACTGTCTGTTTTCTTCACTGAATTCACCTCATTGGGAGGTAGGAACATTAAAAGAGGTTTGTGGAACCCAGAAATGAGTGAAAATTGGTGACAAAATTGGAAGTGCAAATTTAAATCAAATGATCTTTGCTGAGGATGAACCAAGTGTGGATAGCAAACAATGGAAAGTACATCTAAGTGGGGTCCAGTTCAGATTTCAGGAAGTGAAATACCAAATCCAAACAAGTCTAAGAAACAGAAACTTCTTTTGACTTCAAATACAGAATGAAAAGTAAAAAAAGGTGATTCAACACCAAAGCTTAAAAGGAGATTGGGAAGGCTTCAAAAGCCTGTTTCTTCTCCCTTCTCCCTCCTCCTACTTGGCTCCATCTGCCCATATTTAAATTTTTTAAATTTTAAATTTCTAAAATTAAATTTTAAATTTTATTTACAGCGTGGTAACAGGCCCTTCCGGCCCAACAAGTCCGCGCTGCCCATTTTAAACCCAAATTAACCTACCCGTATGTCTTTTTGCAATGTGGGACAAAACTGGAGCACCTGGAGGAAACCCACACAGACACGGGAGAACATACAAACTCCTTACAGACAGCAATGGGAATCGAACCCCGATCACTGGCACTGTAATAGCATAGCACTAACCGCTACGCTACTGTGCCAAGGAAACAAAGGACTGCAGATGCTGGAATCTAGATGAAAAAAAACAAGATGCTGGAGGAGCTCAATAGGCCAGGCAGCATCCGTGGAGAAAAGCAGACGGTCAACGTTTTGGGTCAGGACCCTTCTTCAGGACCGAAGATAGGAAAAGGGGAAGCCCAATATAGAAACGGAAAAACAGAGCAGTGATAGGTAGACAAAAGAGGGGAAGCGGGGTAGGCACAAGGTGGTGATAGGTAGATACAGGTAAGAGATAGTGATAGGCAGATATGGGGGAGGAGGGGAGAGCAGATCCACCGGGGGATGGGTCAAAGGTATGGAGGCAGGCGGCAGAGGGGGAGGGGAGGAGAGGACAAGGAGAGAGAAGGAAAAAAATGGCAAGGAGAAAAAAGAGAGAGAGGCTAGGAAAGGGAAGAAAAGAAGAGGCAAGTTGAGGGGGGCAGGGTTGGTTTACTTAAGGTGGGAGAATTCGATGTTCATGTCGTTAGGCTATAAGGTCCCATCTGTCCATCATCCCTTCCCCATCTGGTTCCACCTATCGCCTACCAGCCTCTATCCCACAATCTTTCCTCTTCCCTTTTAGTCCTGATGCAGGGTCTCGACCCGAAATGTTGACTTACACCTTTTGCCTCCACAGATGTTGCTTAACCCGCTGAGTTCTTCCAGCATTCTGCTTTTTGTTCCAGTTCCCAGCCTCATTTGTCTCCAAAACCCATTACTGAACTAGATTTATAGTTCAATAAAAAGAAAAAGCCAGTTATAATTATGTGAAATGTACATATCAATATTGAAAGTGTAAGTGGGAGTTAGATGAAAATACCTTTTGTAAACAAAATAGGGAGCAGTGTAGTGTATCTATGCGGATGGTCTCCGTGGACATGCTGATCCTATTGGACAGGAGAGCAATGTGGTGTGCTTACTTTGCAGCAACATAATATTGACTGGAACACTCTGTGTGCAGCAGAAGTTTGAAGTGAAGTACATATTTAAATACTTTGCCTTGCAAATTAACTACAACCTTATTTTGATGTGTACATACACTGTGCCTTAATGCATATATAATGGCATTACACGAATGATGTGATATCTCTGGATCAGTGCATGGAGAATCATCTCCTAATCACCATCCAATGAGTTTGGATAAAAGCACACTAATCTTGACATCAGTTGACAACAGGATTGATTTTGGCTTTGACGCTTTGAACCACTTTGCCTCTCTCTGCCTTCATTCCTTTTGTCATCTTTTCCAACTCAGTGAAGGTGTTGGCATAATAGTTGCAGTAAAGATATTCTCAGAAGGGAATTGTTGCAAGCCAAATAGTGCTGATGCTCCTGTTTAGCCTGAGACATTAGGAATAACTAGGAAAAAGATAAAAAAAATAAGATAAACACCTGAGCAAGGAAAACTAAAACAATAGTGCAGTAAATTTGGCAAAGCACTACCATTGTTAATAAAATTGATTTTGTTTTATCCATTTGTGCACCTCAAATTGCAATAACTCACCCTGCATTGAATGGTATTTGCAATGATAATGCATTCTGATTCAGGCTGTAATGCTTTATGGACTAATTTGTATGGTAGTGAAAATATGGTTGTATTGCTTGACATAATACATAAATAAGTTGACTTGCTCTGTTCTTTTCACCCCACATGCTGTGACTCCACTTTTATATTACAGTGTTCTATGAAAGGGAGGGCACTGTCAGAACTGATGTGTTGCCAGGAACAATTAAATTAACTTTAATCCCATACATGGATGACACACAACCATTGTCAACTTCCATCCATGCCGCAGTCAGAGTGGTGACACATCTTTGAAAAGAATTATTGCTTGAAACCCGACCTATATATGTCTGATTCCAATTAATCAGAATGGCAAAAAAATGCTGTTTTAAATTTTGCTTTTCTTATTTTTCTGATTTAATTTCAAAGTGTGAGGAGGATGTGGCTTTAGGATTTGTGGTCATTCCTTACTGTGAATCCTACAAATCCATTGCATAGATTTCACAATCTCTTATTAATATTTATTAATTCTTACTTGGCGGGGATAAGCATTTCTCTTCTGCATTGCTCTGTAGAATGCACCTAATAGTGCCTCAAGGCACTCTGAGGCACAGGGCATTAGCACCCACGCTGGCAAGTAATAATAGCATCAACCCTGCATCTGACTTCTAGCATGCAAGCTGATGTACTGTTATTAGCAAGTCTTTGCTGTTTTAGTACAATGAATTTGAACCCTATTATCAGGCAACTCCTTGCATTGAACATTGTTCAGGAGTACTGTTTTGTTAACGCCATCAACATGGACATCTGTTCAGAGCAGGACAACCTGCAACTCAAAAGGTATCTAGCTGTACACAATGTATTTTTATGCTGTTCTCCAATGATACATTTGCATTGCACCACTATAGAGGTGGTGATAACAGGAACATATTTATAGCATGTTAAGTGTGGGCAACATTTTAAATTATTTTGAATGACGTACTAACTCGGATATCAACCTACCAATAATGCAGTGCAGAAGATGGAAAAGTATTACTGGGGCACAATGCAGTGAAATTTAAAAATAGAATATGTTTACTTATGGATCAGACAGCTGTTTTAATTTTTAAAATAAATCAGACTGATAACCATAAGGAAACAGCTTTTAAACTCCCACTGACATGTTGGCAAGATTCTATATTTAATACCACTCACGATGTACCAATCTATCTTGTATTGGTAATAATGCTAGTGTAAATATCACATGTATAATTTAACCCAGATGATTTTGAACATGTGTAAAATAAATTGATACTGTTTGTTTTTTTTTCATTGTTTTCAGCACTGTGATTTTTGATAGCTGTGAATCTTTTTTATTTAGGTTTATTTTGTCAGTACTGATAGCCACCTCATTGTGCCAGAGTGCATTATTTTGATTTTAAAATGCTAGTGCTTCTTCAGAATGCAAATTTTGGAATCATTTGACATCTGACTCTCTGCAGTGTTGATGCTGCCATATTTAGTGTGTGTACTTGTTTAGGACTGGCTGGCCATTGTTCAGATTAGTGCAGGTTATTCTGGGTTCAGTCTTCAGGATCTGCACCTTATTGCTCCAGTCTTTCTCCCAGATACCTGTTGTTGATTTGCCAGCTACTTCACACACACTCTCTCTATTGGACAGTAGTAGACCTTTCATTGGTAGAGTTAGAATATTAAGTAAAGTTTAACTTGGTTAATCATTTTCTTAGGGTAATACTTTCTTTGTTGTCCTAGTTTAAGATATTTCAACTACATCTGGGAAATGCTGGCTGGTTGACTCTTGAAAACACACTACCAATTTACATCCAGATCCCCTGTACCTTCTGTCATTCTAATGTTCTTCCTGATATCTATTCTAACTAAAAACAGAAAATCCCAGGGATGCTTAGCAGATGAGGGAGAACCTATGGAGAGAGAAACAGTATCAATGATTCATGTCAGTGACCCTTCCTCAGAACTGCGAAATCAAGAAACCAAGTGTGTTTTAAACTGCAGGAGGAAAGTGAACAAAGGGAATGACTGTGATAGGGTGGGGACCAAGGTTGTTGAGGTAACACAATTGCTTTTGGTGCCATCTAAGAGAGGAGAATGAATGCGTGCTCATCATAGCTGATCTGTATGAAGGAGTGCAAATAGCGGAGGATGACTGAAGGTGGCTAGAAAGAGAAAAAAACATGCTGGAGCACAGAAAATCAGGTAACCTGTGGAGAGAGAAAAACTGAGCTAACATCACAGGTCAATGACATAAAAATCAGAACTGTCCAGTTTTGACACACAAAGGAAAGGATAGATAAATGAAATTACTGAGTTCATATTGAATTGTGAGACTCAACGTGCCCTGCTAGAAGGCGATGTGTAGTTCTTTCAGCTTATATTGGGTTTTGTTGGAATAGTGTGAGGGGACATGTTGAGAGTGGTGTGAAGGATTAAAATGACAGACAATTGGAATTTCAGGATCACCTTTGCAGATTAAGTGTAAGTGTTATCATAGAATCGTACAGCGCAGAAAGGGACCCTTTTAGCCCATCTCGTCCATATTAACCGTGATGCCTATGTTCACTGATCCCATTTGCCCACATTAGGCCTGTTTCCCTCCTTGTTCTTCCTACCCGTGTACCTATCCAAACGCCTTTTAAAAATTGTAATTATACAGGCAGTCCCTGGGTTACATATGGGTTTTATTCCTGAAAACTGTCTGTAAACCAATTTTTCTGTAGGTCAGAAACAAACAATTTCAGTGGGGATCAATTAAGGTGAGCATTTATTTATTGTTTTTCCTTGTGTTGTTACAATGATACAGAATCAGAATGTCCCACATACAATGGCTAGTTTTGATGGCCTTAAAGCATCAATAGACGTTACATTGTTTGATAAAGTATTTTACAAGTGTCAATAGCAAAGATTGCCTTGTCTGTTTCCAGAGCAAATCTCTTAAGTGGCCCCCTACTGTAAACTGGAAGACAATGGTATCTGTTGGATTAGAGCAGGAAGGTTTCACGTAAACAGTTTGTTTTTGAAAATCTGCTTAATTAACTAGCTGCTACCCTTATTCAACTATTACTGAAGTTGTTTTGATTCTCTAACTAACTTTTGTAGCTTGAAAAATTATTTTAAAATTTATGGCAGAATTTGTGTAAAGTTAGATTTCTGTAACTTAGCTCTTCTGAAACCCAGGGAGCACATGTATCTGTCTCCACCACCTCTGGCAATTCATTCCACATATTCACCACCCTCTGTGTGAAAAAACTTACCCCTCAGATCCCCTTTAAATATTCCCACTCTTACCTTAAACATGTGCCCTCTAGTTCTAGGCTCCCCTGTCCTGGGAAAAAGATTCTATCTATCCTATCTGTGCTCCTCATAATTTTATAAACATCTATGAAGTTTCCCCAAAAACATCTATGAAGTTTCCCCTCAGTCTCCTATATTCCAATGAGAATAAACCCAGCCTATCCAATCTTTCCTTATAACTGCAGCTGTCCATTTGAGGCAACGGTCTGGTTAAACTCTTCTGCACTCTCTATTGCTACCACATCCTTCCTCTAGTGTGGCAACCAGAATTGTACACAATATTCCAAATGTGGTCTAACAAATGCTTTGTACAATTGTAGCATGATGTCCTAACTCTTATAAAGCTTCAACTGCTTCAACTTATAAAGTCAAGCATACAAGCATACCAAATGCCTTTTTTTACTACTCAATCCACCTGTGTTGCCTCTTTCAGGGTGCTATGGACTTGTACTCCAAGGTTTCTCTGTACATTAATGCTTCCATAGGTCCCTGCCACTTCCTCTGTATGTTCTACTAGAGATTGACCTCACAAAATGCATTACCTCACACTTGTCTGTATTAAATTCCATCTGCCACTTCTCTGCCCAACTAACTGATCTATTCTCTCTCTATCTTTAAACAACTGTTTTCGTTATCTACTACTCCAGCAATTTTTGTGTCGTCTGCAAACTTACTAATGATAGCCTCTCCTCTACTGCAAAGTGGTCACCTAATCTGTGTTTGATATTTTTCTAATGTGGAGGATATCACTTTGTGAGCATCACAATGTGTTGCACTACTTTGGAAAAAGTGGAAGTGCATCTTCTTTCTCCTGGAAGGATGTTTGACTGTTCTCCATACAGATCAACCATTCTTAACTATTACAGATCAACCACAATTATCACCTTTCTTAGATTGCACCGAAAGCAATTGTCACCTTTACCTCGACCCTATCACATACATTCTCTTTGTTCTCTCCACCGCTCGCCCTCCTTGCAGTTTTGATCTTGTTTGTTTTCTCACTTCTCTCATTTTAACTGATGACTTTAACTCTGTTTCTCATTCTCCACAGATGCCACGTGACCTGTGGAGCATCTCCTCCATTTTCTGTTTTTATTTCAGTTTTCCAGCATTTTCCATTCTGTCTTGCTCCTTGTTTCCACTGCTTCTGTCTGCTGCTAACTCTGTGAGCTCCATCTCTTCAACTTGTCTCCCAAAGTATCCTTGCTCTCTCATACTTTGCGGTTCCTCATGAGTGTTAAACCTTGAATATTCACTAATCCCTTGATTGTGCACCTCTGAAAATCACAGCCGGCTTGCTTTTATTAAAGTATAACACCTATTAGATTGTAAAGGGAGCTACAACTGATTATGAATGACTAGAAATGCAGGAACTTTAAAATACAAATGCATTGCTGCTACTTGAATCTGGGAGTTGCAATATTACTTCAGAGAATCAAATTTACACAGTTGAACAAGTCCCACCCATAAAATTACATTATTTTTAGTTCTTCTAAATCAGTGAATCTCTCCTCAAAGGACCATTCACTGCACCTCATGCATCATCCTAGCAAACCTTTGCTGCTTTTTAAATGCAAGAATATCCTTCCTTTGGTAGTGAGAACCAAATTATATAGGTTTGCAGCAGGCACTTGAACAGGCAAGGCATAGGAGGATAAGGACCTAAAATGTGCAAATGAGTTTGGTGTAGTTGGGAAAAAGGTTGGCATGGATGTGGTGGGCTGAAGGGCCCATTTCTATGCTGTATGGCTCTTTGACTTTATGACACATTTCCCCACTTTTTGTTCCATCTGCCACAATTTCCCTCATGATTGTCCAAGGTGATTTAAGTTTGTTCCATCTGGAGTGGATGATGGTCAAGTTCATGAATCAGATCTTTGGCAAGATGGTCTTTAGACATTTCATTCCCCATAACCAACAATTGGACCAATTAGCATTAATATTTAATTCACTGGAATTTATTGTCCATTCCTAATTGGCCTTTACTCAGTGGCTTGCTAGACTAATTCAGCTGGAAATTCAACGTGTTGGCAAATCCTGAGACACCAGTAAGGATGGTAGATTTCCTTTCCAGAAGAACATTAGTGAGAGCTTTTATGATTATCCAGTATTTGCATGGTCACGAGGCAAGATTTTTTTCCAGATCTATTTAATAATTGGAATTTAAATTCCCAAGAGGGGATTCAACCAGATTAATGAATCAGCAGTCCAGGTCTCTCCACATTACTCCACTGACTTAGCAATGGTGCTAAAGTAACCATGAGATACTCATTCTTGTTACGTTTGCTTCTAGCTTTCCCATAAAGCTTTGTCATTCAATGTACAAAATAGAAGATCTATTTCTTGATTCACCATTTAACAACAGAATTATGGTTGATGTGTGCAGTTATGTGTGCAGTTCTAAAATGATCTTCATTAATGTTGGTTATTGTAACTAGGAATTGAGGGAACATTGGTTAAGAGACCTTTTCAACAACATCACCCTCCAACTTACTTAATAACACAGCTCATGTTTTTAAAGGGATCTTAGGGAAGGAAGTTAAATGTCTCTGAAGTGGAAGGTCAGCGTGTGGTTAGGAAAGGGGTCAGTGAGAAAATAATCATCAGGGATTCTCAATGGGCAGAATGCCTGATGTGTATGCTGAAATCTCTTGTGTTCTCTTGCTTCAGGCACTGATTCACTTCATCCAATAGCTTTGTTGTCGCCGGAATTTCAAAAACTCTAGGAAACCTGCAATGTAGTCTCCAAGAAATAAATAACAGATTGGCATTTGGCCGAAGAACTGGTTGTCTCAAAACTTCGAATGTATATCAGGTATTCATTGGTGATACAGGGATAGTGTAGGCAGTGCAAGGATATCTAATATTTTCTTTGGAAATGAGGTTTGGATGCCAGTTCCATTCTGTAGGTTTGATTTGCCAATATTTCAGTGTGAAACAGAACCTACCAATAAATAGTTGGGCAAAGATGTTATTCAGCTTTAAAATATTCCAGATGACTGGTCTTCTTCAGTATGCTCCATTTTGGTAATTCAAGAGTAGAATTATTTATAAATGGAATATATAATAACTCAGTTTATCTGTGTGGAGTCTGTGGATGCAAAACCAGATTTCAGCAAGTCAATGTTACCTACTTTCAACAATATATCTCAATATCATGTAAGATTATGGTACTTAGTAGAAATTAGTTTTCATCCATTTCCTAAAAAAAAGGTAGATTTTTTGGGGTTTACAAAATTCTATGAAGATTTTTAATTTGGTATGTGTAAACAGAGAATTCATTTTGTGAGAGAGAGTGTATTCTTGCCTTTATATAAATTATTGTAGCTTCAAAACCCATCTCAGTTATTTCAGCAAACACACTGAGGGAGATATTAATCTGTGATTCTCTCTGCCAATTTCACGTAAAAGAGAGCAGTGAGTTTTCCTTGTGTCCCTCACCCAAGGATCTCCTAAGTGTTAAAAAGCACAAAGCTGCAGGTGCTAGAAATCTGAAATAAAAGCAGAAAATGATGGAAATTTTCATAAGGTCAGCCTGCAAATATGGAGAGAGAAATAAGAATTAATGTTTCAGGCCAACAAACTTCATCAGAACTGTTCTGATGAAGGATCATTGACCTGAAATGTTAACTCTGTTTCTCTCTGCACAGATGCGGGCTGACCTAATGAGTATTTCCAGCATTTTCTGTTTTTTATTTCAGTTAAATGTTTAATCAATCATTTATATTGTTAATTATTATGGATTCCTGCTGTACACAAATTGCTAACTGTAGTTCCCTCACAATAATGATAACATAATAAGAGCATTTCTGTCTGTGAAGTGCTTTATGACTTCATGACAAGGTGAAAGGTATAAAACAAACATTGGATCTTCAATTATCTTTTTATGTATTGCAATCAATCATCTTCAAAACAATACAACATCTGTATGACAGCAAAACTGATTTTTTTGCCACTTTGTTTTATATCTATTTTTAATATTAAACTATGGACAGTTAATATTTCAATTTTCATTTCCAAAACTGATACTGGAATAATTCAGTATCAATGTACATGGTGTCATTATACTTAGAATATGCTGGCTGAATAAACAACTGTGCAATTAAAAAAAAAGCCTAGTAAATAATGACTGAAGCAACACACACAAAATGCTGGAGGAAGTCAGCAGGTCAGGCAGCATCTATGGAGGGAAATGAATGGTCGACGTATTGGGCCAACACCCTTCATCAGGATTGGTGAAGCCCTGATGAAATACCTTTGGGTTTTATGAGTGTGTTGGGCTGACTAGAAGTGCTAATGCTATAATCTCAATTCTGCTCCTACTACAGATCACTGCTCCAAAAGATTCTAACATAGTTGCAAAGTACATTATTTTATTGGATTTCAGGATTTATATTTAAAACTATATGAGGCTGTGGTGTCAGAGATTCACAGTAAGCTAGTAAGATGAGTAGTTTAATTTCAAGATATAAGCATTGTACCGGTATCTCCCACGGTGCAGGTAGATCTGCGCATTGCATGCAACTAAGGGAATTGTGACTTTTCTATCGGTAGTTTGGCTATGGTCACTACCAGTAATGGTAGATGGAGTACTTGAAGGTTTGCAACATTTCTGAATAAATAATACTGTGCTCACAGCCCCATCGTTATTAGCATTTAAAGGAAAGGAGCAATTTGTGGCAGGGAGGAGATATGCGAGTTCCAGTTTCCACAAATTTCTTGATGATGTGCACTTTTCTGCTATTAGGTTCATAAATGCTGAAATAAGCTGGAACCTTGCTGCTAGTCTCCACTTTGACATTCATTGCTTCTCAGGAAATAGCTGGTGCTGAGTCCTTTTATCCATTTTCTGGAGAGGGATGGAGAAGCATTGCATACACAGGTCATGCAATTAGATGCAGCTCCGACTGCCTTTTCCATTCCCACACCATAAGGAACACCGACAGTCTGGCAAGCAGCAGCCCCCCTTCCCCTCCCCAGGTCTCCAATTTCTCTCAGTAGTCTACGAGGTGACTATGTTGCTCTGACAGATTAAAAACAGAGTGAATCCTTTCAAGATCTGAATCAAAGATCTTTTCATCATAACTTCAGCATCCGGCAAATCGATTAATGTTGAGCTGCATTAGTTCTAAGTGGCGAAGAAATGCAAGCTGAATAATTGGATACCAGATACACAATAGAAGAGGGAAGATTCAAAGTTGATGACAGGTTGGGTGAGGAAGACTGAAAGAAAATCTTAAAGTATTTGATGAGGTCGGTAGAGAAAAGGAGTTTTCTCCTCTTCTGGAAACCAAAATCAGGTGCCAAAAACATGAAGTGGTTAGTGATAAATGTGAGAAGGAACTCAGAATAAACTGGAGAGAGTGTGGTGAGAATATGGTACACCTTTGCATGAAGAACAGTGAGGAAAATAGTATAAGATGCACAAAATGAAAGTTGAATAATGCAAGTGAGAGAATGGAAAAGATGATTGCACAGAGAGGGTTAAATGAGAATGGATGGAGGAGGTTGTGTGGAGCAGAAATATTAGCATGGACCAGCTGAGGCAAAGAGCCAGTGCCTATATGCCACATTCTATGTAATACTGTGACAGCCAGCTGGCCTTTTTAGTTTGTCTGCCCAGATAAATTTAATGCTCCTCCCTCAACTACTTCCAAACATTTGAGCACATCGTCTCACCCTTGAGATTTGTTTCTTTGTGGTGCTACGAGAATAAGCAAATGGACAAGAGCTGGAGGTAAAAACAGAACATCCTTTATTGAAGATAGTCACTCTCAAATAAACTGCAGTGCTTGATACAACCATATTACATAGTATGCTCAGAGTTAACAGATACTCTGACTGAGTCCGTGTCATGCACTCTCCTCTAAGCAGTATGTTTTGATAGTTCCACAAATTTGCTGTTTATGTTTTGGACTTGGTTCCTCTCATTAAAATTTAATGGTATGGTATATATTCTTTCTCTGCTTTCTCTACATAGGTATTATTTTGGAATTACATGGGCATTAGGACTGGTATTGGTTTATTATTGTCACATGTACCGAGATACAGTGAAAAGCTCTTGTTTGTGTGCCATCCAGACAGATCGTGTCTTATTTAAGTATCTCAAGGTAGTAAAAAGAAAAACAGAATGCAGGATATCATGTTGTAGTTACAGAGAAAGTGCAGTGTAGGTCGACAAATTAAGTGCAAGGACCACGACACGGTTGATTAAGAGATCAAGAGTTCATCTTTTAGCATACGAAGGCCTGTTTAAGTGAGAGAATGACAAAGGTGGGAGGGGTCTTTGATTATGTTGGTTGATTATTTCCCAAGGCAGCGGAAAGTGTAGACAGTTAATGGAGGGGAGGCTGGTTTGTGTGATGGACTGGGCTGCTTTCACAACTCTCTGTGATTTCTTGTATTCTTGGCCAGAGCAGTTGCCGTACCAAGCTGTGATGCATCTGGATAGGATGCTTTCTATGATATATCCGTAAAAATTGATGAGAATCGTTGGTGACACGCCAGATTTCCTTGGCCTTCTGATGGTGTAGAGGCATTGGTGTGCTTTCTAGGCCACAACATCCATGTGGCTGGACAAGGACAAATTGTTGGCAATGTTTACACCTAGGGACTTGAAACTCTCAACCATCTCTACCTCAGCACTATTGACGCAGAGGGGCATGTACTCCACCCCGTTTCCTGAAGTCAATGACCAGCTGCTTCATTATTGTGGCATATACAGCATATCCGTGTCGGGATGAAAATTTGATGTTGGAAATACTCAGCAGGTCATAAAGAAAAACAGATTTAACATCTCAGGCCAGTGATCATCAGTACTGGGAATAGAGGTATAAGACCATATGGATGGCACAATGGTACAGGTTTGATCCTGACCTCCAGTGCTGTCTATGTGGAATTTCCTGATATGTGCGTTGGTAGCTTCCAAAGATATGTGGGTTGTTAGTTTAATTGGCCACTGTAAATTGCCCCCTGTGTGTAGGTGAGTAGTAGAATCTGGGGTGGAGTTGATGAGAATGTGGGGAGAGTGACAAATTTATGATTAATGTAGGATGAGTGTAAATGGGTGATTGATGGTTGGTGTGGACCCAGTGGGCCAAAGGGCTTGTCTCCGTGTTGTAGCGCTCTGTAACTTGATGACTTATAGGTTGCAGGCAAAGGGAGAGGGGAGGAGAGAACAAAATGAAAGGTCTGTGATGTAGTAGAAGGCAGGGGAATAAATGATAAAAGGGGTGATCATGCAAGACAACACAAATCTGGAGAAGGTCTTACATGCAAAATGATTATCTGAAAATACTAAAGGAATGTTGGAATTCTGGAGTAAAAATACTGGAAGTGCTTATTATTTTAAATTGTTGGACTAATTGAGTCTAGAAGGCTGTAATGTGCTTAGATGGAAGATGAGATACTGTTCCTCAAGGTTATAGTGTGCTGTGTTGGAATAGTTAACAAAACCAAGTCAAGAGAGGTCAGATTGGGAATGAGACATAGAACTAAAATAACAAATGACTGGAAGCTCAGAGTCACCCTTGCAGACTGAATGGAATTGCTCTAAGCAGCCAGTGTCTAAACTACTTATGGTGTCCCCAGAGTAGAGGAGGCAATACTGTAAGTAGCAACTGCAGTATGCTCACCTGAAAGAAGATAAGTAAAGGGTGTTTTGTGGGAAGGAAGGAAGTAAAATTACTGGCATTGCATCACCTGTTGTTGGATTTGAAGATGCTGTTGGATGGGAAGTGGATATTGGTGGTAGAAGAATGAACCAGTACATCCTTTCTCACCCAGTTTCCTCCCCACCCACTCTCTCTGCCCATCACACACACACCCTTCCCCCTTCTGTTCCCATCAGCTCCACCCCGCTTCCCTTATTTGGTTCCATGCTCCATCTTCTCTTCCTGTCAGATTCCATCCTCCACCTATCACCTCCCAGACTCTGTCACTATTTCCACCCATCCCTCCTCCATCTGCCAACCATCCCTCCTCACTTGGATCCCAGCTGTTACTTGCCAGCTCTTGGCCTACCCCTTCCCCTCACCTCTTTATACTGGCTATCTCCCCTTTCTTTTCTCCCTCCTCCTCCCCCTTTGTCTTCCTTCATTCCTGTGGCCCCTTCACCCCTTTGCTTTCCCCTTCTCCACCCTCATGACCTGCCCATCTATTCCCCACTTCCTTCCCTTTATTCCATGGTCCACTGCCCTCTCCTACCGGATTCCTCCTTCTTCAGCCCTTTGCCTCTTCTACCTATCAGCTTTCAGCTTCTTACATCTCCCCCCTCTCCCCCACCCACCTACCTTCCCCCTCACCTGCCAGCCTGTGATACTCCCCCTCCCCCGACCTTCTTATTTCTGGCTTCTGCCCTCTTCCTTTCCAGTCCTGATGAAGGGTCTTGACTTGAAACATCGACTGTTTGTTTCCCTCCATAGATGCTGCCTGACCTGCTGAGTTCCTCTGGCAGTTTGCTTTTAGTATCTCTTGGAATGCTGGGACAGGAGACATAAATTAGGAGGAGAATCTGTATTGTGGAGGATTGTGGCTGTCACGTGACCCTACCCGGTCAGATGACAGCACTGCCCCTACCTGGTTGGAAGACACACCACTGCCAATCAAGGTTTGGCCCTGCCCCACCCATCAGTGCACACCTGACCATTGGCCTTTGTGATCGATTAGTTCTTGCTGGCACCGGGCCATTGGCCTTTTTAAATTACCTGGGCTGTACGCTCCCCCCCCCCCCCCAGCCCTCCAGCACTATAAAAGAGTGCCACGTGCTCAGCTCTCACTCTCTTTTGTCTCCGAGGGATGACCCTGCTTCACTCCAGGCACTGTGAAACGGCACTGGAAAAATCGTTGGTGAGGTGTGCACTGTTAAAAGGGGTGGGAGCATTTTAGTTAGTATCCCTGGTAGCACAGAGTTGTGCCTACACTGAGTCAAGGGGTGGCAGGTATTGTATTGTTTTTCCTTGATTGTCTGTACTTAGTTCGCTCTGTGTGTGTGTGTGTGTGTGTGTGTGTAACCCTGTTGCGATTTTCCCACACTCGCTATCAACTGTGTGTGTGTGTGTATTTTAACCCTGTTGGGATTTTCCCACACTCACTATCAACTGTGTGTGTGTGTGTACGTATTTTACCCTGTTGCGATTTTCCCACACTCGCTATCAACTGTGTGTGTATGTGTGCGTATTTTAACCCTGTTGGGATTTTCCCACACTCGCTATCAACTGTGTGTGTGTGCATATTTTACCCCATTGTGATTTTCCCACGCTCGCTATAAACTGTGTGTGTGTGTGAGTGCATATTTTACCCCATTGTGATTTTCCCACGCTCGCTATAAACTGTGCGCGTGTGTGTGTGTGTTATTCCCGTTACTCTTTCCCTGTGTTTGTCTTTTGTAAATAAATCATTTATCTCTAACTCTGTGTTCAGAGTCCTTGCCTCTGAGATCCCAAGCCTGTTTCACAACAGAATCCTGTATTGGATCTGGGAATGATGAGAGGAGAAATGCAAAAAAATTAACTCATCTGGCAGAGTGCTGTGCCAACCAAGGTAAAGGGAAATCCATGGCTGAGGAAAAAGGAAATCATATTGCGGGCGTTCCTTTTCTCGTCACTTTACACACTACTTGCCTTCACATTCAAATGGGCTGATATCCACAACTTCTGACAGATCTAATGTGATGTTGATCCAGATACAGCTACAAGGAAGGTGGTAATGCACAAGACAGATACAAGCGGGAAAAAATGAATAGAGTTCCAAGGATGGAGAAGGTGCAATCAAGTTAGCTGTAGGAGTTTGTGGGTTTGTCATGAATATAGCTTGGCCATCTGCCCCCTTAAATTGAGATGGAGAAATTGAGGAGGGGAAGGGAAGATCCAAGATGGAAGATGTTGACAAGGAGCACAGGATGGACAGGGTAACAAAGGTACAAACATTTTCTATATGGGGCAGAGGGTAGGAAGTGGTTCCAGACATCAGTAAACTGGCAAAAGAGATGGGCTTGGGCTCCCTCATAGAGTTGAAATTGAAAATGTTCCACTGATTCCACAAAGAAAAAAAAATCAGCCATGATTGAATGGTGTAGCAGACTCAATGCACCGAGTGGCCTAATTTTGCTCCTATATCTTATGGGCATCAAGAGACAGGTCTGATTTGGATCCATGCCAATTCCCCTCTCAATATCTTTTAACTGGAAGTGTAAGCAGATATGAGATTGGAGAGAAGATGTCAGTTATTTTATTCCATACACTGCAACCTTATGTTATTTTATTGTATTCACTTTAAGAACACAAGGAGTTTTCCTTTTTAAAAACATTGTGAACGCTTGAGCAAATGCAAGGCAATAAAAGGGTGGCATACTGGATTCCATTTTGTGGTGCAGCAAAGTGTGTATGTCATCATTAAAGTAATGGCTGAACCATTGCAGTTTACATGCATTATTGCTCTTTTGTTGTTTAATCTCCCACCTCTCACAGACCTTTCCTTTTTATTCTATCCCCCTTTTCCTAAATTTTAAAACATTTCATATAAAAACATAAGAAATAGGAGTAGAAGCAGAGCCCTCAAGCCTGCTCCACCATTCAATATGATTGTGGCTGATCCAATCTTAGCCTCAGCTGCACTTTTCTGTCTCTCCTCATAGCTGAAATGCCCCATCCCAGGCAACATCCTGGTGAATCTCCTCTGTACTAGTGGAGGTAGAAACTCTCATACATTTGTAAATGACATGCATATGTACTTGAAGTGCTGTGAACTGCAAGCTTCAGCATAGACGTGGTGGCCCGAAGAGCCTGTTCCTGTGCTGTACTGTTCGATGTTCTATGTTAAGGACCAAGTGCTGGAAAGTGAGATTAGGCCTATTAGTTCTTTGACGTGGACTGAGTGGGTCAATGGCCTCCCTCTGTACTGTAACTTTTCTATGATTCTGTGGTATGAACCCTTGATTCCCTATAGTCTATACAGCCTTGAATATATTCAATGATTCAGCATCCATGGTTCTCTGTGGTAGAGAGTTCCAAAGATTTGTGACCCTCTGACAGAAAAAAAATTACCTTCTCAGATCTCATTCCAGGTCTGACCCAATGTTCTGAAACTCTTTGTTATTCCCAGTTTTGATGAGAGGTCATTGAGTTGAGCTGTCAACCCTGTTTTGCTCTCCACAGATGCTGCCTGATCTGCTGAGCATTTTCAGGACTTGATTTTATTTCAGATTTCTGGTAACGGCAATTTTTTAAAATTATTATTGCTTTGGGATTTTAGTCTGGTTATCTGAGTTGTTTTGATTACTTGAGAGCTGAGGATTCTGAGCAATAAGTTTGTTTGAATTCCTTGGATCTGCAGTGTGGGAGACATGATTGAAGCCATGAGACAGTTAAAGCCGAATCACTTTATGTTAAGATGTGATATTTTGCTTTGATGAATGAATATCAAATAATTCAGTGCTGCAAAGCAAACTAACAGGTTTTCTAGGTTGAACACTTGGATGAGCTAATATAAACCATATGAGCTAATAAAGGGAAATATGGGGGATATGGGCTGAACGCAGGAAATTGGGACTAGCTGGGTGGGCACCATGGTCAGCATGCACTCGTTGGGCCGAAGGGCCTATATCCATGGTGTATTGCTCTATGACTCTATAATTCAGATCTTAAGTGAAAATAGAAACCAGAAATGATTGGCTGAAGTTCAAGAGGAAGTTGTGCAATAGAGTCCAGGCATTCAGTTAAAAGTGACTGCAGTTCCTATTGTCATTTCTTATCATTTGACTTTTGTTGACGCCTGTCAGTAAAACTGTGATTTCTGAGTTAAGGGGTTTTGGGTTCAACCCCCAAACCAGAAGCCTGAGCACAGAGATCAAGAATATACAGTATAGAGGGAGTGCTATATTTTTGGATGGCATTAGTTTTCATCTCAGGGGACATAATAGATCCCAGGACAATATTTCGAAGAAGTTATGCTGACAGACGCAGATAAAAGTCTAATGACAAGAAAGGACAATGAGAATCACCGTCATTTTTCGCTGCATATCTGAGCTCTCTTGTACAAATAACATTTCAGTTTCAGCCAAATCACTTTTTTTTGTAATTTCACTCAAGATCTGAATTAACCTCACTACTCTCTATGTAGCTCATTTGATTTAGCAGCACATTCAAATATCCAACTAAGAAAATATGCCGGTTTGTATTGCAACATTGAGGCTTTCAGCATTCACTGCAACTTTGAAGCATTCGATTTCTATGCATTTTGCAGAAGAATAGGGAAGCTATCTCCATTTTCTTGGCCAATGTTTATCTCTCAACAATCCTCATTAAAACAGTTGATTTAGTCATTATCCCTTTGCACTTTGTGGACTCTCCCTGGCTGCTTCAATTACTTCATTACACTCTGGCTGTAAAGCTCTTTGGCACACCAGAGGTCATGGTTGGCACCATACCTTTCTTCCAGCTAACTCACCAAAAACAAATAGTTCATGCTGAGCCAAATAGGCTACTGGCCATTCTTTCCATCAAAGGGACAAGTCAATTAATTTAGAGTGCCATTCTTGAAGGGGCATTGAAGTCAGCCATCAAAAGTTTGGCTTTTCTCCACTCCATCTCTACCCATTTCTTTACTGTGGATGAGGAATCTGTTTTATTTATCATTCCCAGAAAGCAATCTATAAACCTCATCATGTTACAATATTTCATACTTGTCTTCCAAAGGATCAAGTGGATGTATTATATTGTAATGCTGCCAATTTGTGCATTATTACACTATTAGCAATTGAAAAATTGCACCACAATTGATCGGATAGAGAAAATAGCACACTGAGGTCATTTCTGAACTAAATTAGCAGGGATTTAGTCTGCCAACCTCCGAGTAGACTTGGTGGGGTTCAGCAAGGATATTTCGTATCACAGACGATACAAAAAAAAGACCCCTTCCCACTAAACAAGGTACCAAATGCTGGAAATACTAGTATTAAGAGAATAACAGCCAGGTTATTCTAATGTGTACTGCAGTTTGCAGTTCTGGAAATAGAAAGAAGGGAAGGAATAGTGGATGGGATATTTTCAAACTGTAATACCAGTGATGAAATTCCTCATGGAGGGAAATGAAATGAGCACGTGTTGGATTGTTATGAAGGAAAATCAACAAGTTCAACACAGATTATTAGTAAAAGCTAGGACTTGCGCTTTCTGTGGCTTAGGCATTGTGTAGGTCAGTTATTCCCTCAATCATCCAAGTGCTGTCATTGAGGAGTTTATATGGGACAGCATAATATTGGAACATAGGACAACACAGGGACAGGCCCTTTGGCCCATGATGTCTATGCTGACCATGATGCCAAATTAAACTAATTCCTTCTGCCTGAACATGCTCGATATCCTCCATTCCCTGGCTGTCCATGTGCCTGTTTTAAATGCCTCTTAAACATTATTACATTATCTGCTTCCATCACTTCCTCTGGCAGCATGTTCCAGGCACCTCCCACTCTCTGTGTATATATAAAAAAAATGTTCCTCACCTCCCCCCACCCCTCAAATTAAATTTATGCCCTCTAGTATTTGACATTTCTGCCCTGGGAAAAAGAGCATTTATCCTGTCTATGCCTCTCATAATTTTATATACTTCTATCAAGTCACCCCTCAGCCTCTGAAGTTCCATAGAAAACAATCCAATTTTGTCCAATGTCTACTTATAGCTAATACTCTCTAATCCAGGCAACATCCTGGTGAAGCTCTTCTGCACCCTCTCCAAAGCCTCTGTAATGTGGTGAGCAGAACTGCAAACAGTTATATACTCCAAATACAGCTGAACCAAAGTTTTATACAGCTGTGACATGACTTCCTGACTTTTATACTCAACAATGCAACCGATGAAAGCTATATGCTGTATGTCTTCTTTACCATCCTGTCTACTTGCGTTGCCACTTACAGGAAGATGTGGTTTTGCACCCCAAGATCCCTCTGTACATCAATGTTCCTAAGGGTCCTGCCATTTACTCTATACTTTGCTCTTGCATTGGTCAAAAGAATTGTGTTTAATTGCTAACTGCTCCACTGTATTTTATGTTAAATGCTGAATAAATTGCAGATGAATACCTCAGGCAGACGTCAAGCTAGAACTTGAGGAACTACGTGCTGTAATCAACAAGAACAAAGCAGTATACCCCAATGCCTGTCACATCGTGGTGGGAGACTTTAATCAGGCTAGCTTGAAGAAGTCTCTGCCTAATGACTAAAAAACACATCACCTGCAATACGAGAGGATTCAACACACTCGACCACTGCTATATCACCATCAAGAACACCTGCTGTTCCATCCCTCACCTG
The DNA here is from genome assembly GCF_009764475.1 of Pristis pectinata. NCBI lineage: Eukaryota > Metazoa > Chordata > Chondrichthyes > Rhinopristiformes > Pristidae > Pristis > Pristis pectinata. The sequence goes on from NC_067405.1 coordinate 17,907,692, forward strand.
CACTTTGGTAAATCTGACCACTTGGCTGTGCTTCTTCTGCCTGCGTACAGACGGAGACTGAAGACTGCAGCACCAGTGAAGAGAACTACCAAGAGCTGGACGGCAGAAGCTAAGGAGCAGATTTGAGCTTGCTTTGAGTCGGTGGACTGGACCATGTCCAAGGATTTATCAGTGGACCTAAATAAATATGCCACAGTCATCACTGACTTCATAACGACATGTATGGACAAGTACATACTCACAAAAACATTCCAAGTCTTCTCCAACCAGAAGCCCTGGATGAACTAGGAGATTCATAATTCTGCTGAGGGCTAGATCCGTGGCATTTAGGTCTGGCGATCCAGAATCATGTAAGAAGTCCAGGTACGACCTCTGGAAGGCCATTGCGAGTGCAAAGAGGTAATTTCTGACTAAACTGGAATCACAGATGAACACCCGACTGCTGTGGCAGGGCTTGCACAATATAACTTCCGACAAGGTGAAATTGGGTCACTCCTGGATGAGCTCAATGCCTTTTATGCACACTTTGATATGGAGAACTATGATACACCCACACGAGCCCCCACATCTCCAGATGACCCTGTAATTTCAGTCTCTGAGGTCGACATCCAGGCATCCTTTGAGAGGGTTAATCCACGAAAGGTGTCTGGTCCAGATGGCGTATCTGGCCAAGTACTAAAGATCTGTGCAGACCAACTGGCTGGAGTATTTACGGACATATTCAACCTCTAACTTCTGCTGTCAGAAGTTCCCCTCTGCTTCAAAAAGGCATCTATTGTACCGGTGCCCAAGAAGATCGTGGTGACCTGCCTCAATGACTACCGTCTGGTAGCACTTACATCAACTGTACTGAAGTGCTTCGAGAGGTTGGTTATGGCGCAAATCAACTCCTGCCTCAGAGGTGACCTGGGTCCGCTCCAATTTGCCTACTGCCACATTGGGTCAACAGCAGATGCGATTTCTCTGGCTCTTCCATCTGCTCTGGGCCATCTGGACCACAGGAACTCGTACATCAGGCTGCTGTTCATTGACTGCAGCTTGGCGTTCAACACAATCATCCCATCCAAACTCATCATTGAGCTTCAAGATCTGGGTCCGTGTACCTCCCTTTGTAACTGGATACTTGACTTCCTCATTGACAGACCTCAGTCAGTGAGTGAGGATTGGTAACAACATCTCCTCCTTGCTGATCATCAACACAGGTGTACGTCAAAGCTGCATTCTTAGCCCCATGCTCTATACACACATAACTGTGTGGCTAAGCACAGCTCCAATGTCATCTTCAAATCTGCCGATGACACCACTGTTGTTGGATGAATCACAGGTGGCGATGAGTCAGCTTACCAGAGCAAGATAGGACACCTGGTTGAGTGGTGCTGCAACAACAACCTCTCGCTCAATGTCAGCAAAACTAAAGAGCTGATAGTTGACTTCAGGAAGGGGAAGGAGGGCGAACTTGTCCCAGTCTACATTGGGGGATCGGTAATGGAGAGAGTCAGCAGCTTTAAATTTCTGGATGTTAACATATCGGATGACCTGTCCTGGGCTCAGCACATAGATGCAATCATTAGGAAAGTGGGCCAGTGTCTTTACTTTCTTAGGAGGTTCGGCTTGTCACTGAACACTCTAACAAACTTCTACAGATGTACTGTTGAATGTATCCTAACTGGTTGCATCATGGTCTGGTACGGCAATTCAAATGCGCAGGAACGTAAGAAGCTGCAGAGTAATGGACTCTGCCCAGTACATTACGGGCACATCCATCCCCACCATCGGTAGTATCAACAGGAGGTGCTGCCTCAAAGAAGGCGACATCGATCATCAAAGATCCCCACCATATGGGCCATGCCATCTTTTCGCAGCTACCATCAGGCAGGAGGTACAGAAGCCTGAGTCCCACACCACGAGGTTCAAGAACAGTTACTTCCCTTCAACCATTTGGTTCTTGAACCAACCAGCAAAACCCTAATCACCACTACAGTTTAGCAACACTATGATCACTTGGATCAATTTGCACTAAAATGGACTTTTTTTGTTCTAATTGTGTTCTTCCTTGTAAAAATTGTATATAATTTATGTTTAATTTATGTTTTTCTTGTGAATTCTACTTATATGATGCAATGTGCCTGTGATGTTGCTGCAAGCTTTTCATTGCACCTATGCATACATGTACTTGTGCACATGATAATAAACTCGACTTGACTTAATTATTTTCCATTTAATAAATGCCAATGTGCAGTAATTCACTGGGCTTAGCAGGATTAAACAAAATACTTTGCAGTCCACCTTCAAAGTCAATGAAGTACTTTTAAAGTGTAATCACTTTGGTGCCATAGGAAACACATAAGACAATGTGAACACAATCAGCAATGTGCACATAACCAGATTAATCAGTTTTATCTATGTTGGTTCAAGAATAAGGAATTGTCAGCAGATAACATCCTGCACTGATTTGAAATTCCATCATGGGATATTTTAGGTCTACCTAGCAGAGCTTATGGAGCCATAGCTTATTATAGTTTGGGGAAGGCAGCGCTCTGACAATGTAGCATTCTCTCTGTACTACACTGAAGCCTCAGCCTCTATTTTCGTGCTCAGGTCTCTTGAGCAGGACATGAACTGACAACCTGTTGGCTCAGAGGCAAGAGTATCACGCACTGAGCTGCAGATGACACCATAACCCAGACTGCCACATGGATGAAACCACTGCTGCACTTGTTTCTATGGCGACCTGTGATTGCTTTATCTTGTGAGACTTGCAGTCGCTCTGGAGTAAGTCTTCCATTTCCATTGTGAGATGTAGCATGCAGAAAATAACTACACATATTTTAATGATCTCAATGGTTGCTTGGGACCATTATGTGAAACGAAACCCCTGCAATGTTTATCAACACAATCACTCAATTTGTAAAAATTGGTCAGTTAAAATCGAAACAAGAAAATAAACAGGAACATTTGAGACTGAAACTTTCAGTCAAGCAATCGTAAAGATTAATGATAATCTATTTTTCTGCTAAAGATATTTGGTCACTTGCTGTCTATTTCCATTAAGATAAATTGTTGTTCTTTCCTGGTGTTCAGTTTGCTTTCTTCATAAAATTAATTGGTTTTAAAAACTCAGTCGATTCTTTTAATTGTGAAATCATCATCAGATAGACTGGTATTTATTGCCCATCCAAGCATGCCCTGATCCAACTGGATGTTTTGTAAGATCACTTTAGAGGGTAATTAATTATCCACATGAACTGAAGGCCAAAAGAGATCAAGGTAAAGGTGTTATAGGTAAGCTAGTTAGAGATGGATATCCGTAAACTATTCTGTTTCTATACAGTAGCCCAGATACTGAGGTCAGCAGAAATATGATTGACTTGGTATAGATCCTGAAGAAAGTTGCCGACTTAGATCCAACAATCTCTGTATTGTGGTATACTACTTTCCTGAAATCTGTTTCTGTTTACCATCATTTCCAGAGGAACATCGGCACCCTGCCTCAATCATGCCAACAGATATTGTGTGCAAGTAATCGCACTAAAAGATTCTCATAGAACCAGAACCAGAACAAAACCAGAACTTTCTCTGTAGCTGTGACACTTTACTCTGTACTGTTATTGTTTTTACCTGTACTACATCAATGGACTCTGTACTAACTCAACGTAACTGCACTGTGTAATGAATTGACCTGTACGATCGGTACGCAAGACAAGTTTTTCACTGTACCTGGGTACAAATGACAATAATAAACCAATACCAATACAGTATAATTTTTAAAACATTTTATATTGTGTTTAATTAAAATTGGTGCATTCATGAGAGCTTAGGCTGAAATACAATAAACAGATTTTAAAGAAGTCTTGAGAAACAAAGGACTGCAGATGCTGGAATCTAGATGAAAAACACAATGATGCTGGAGGAACTCAGCAGGCCAGGCAGCATCCGTGGAGAAAAGCAGGTGGTTAAAAATGTCTATTATTTCAAAATTCATTGAATTATGATCTTAGGGAATAACATTCCATATATCTGTATAATTTTTTAGGTCTAGAGGAATTACTGAAGAACAATTAATACACATTTTAGTTGAGGGAGGGGGAGGTGGTTAGGTCAGGGGGATTGGAGCAAGTGTACTTTCTATGTAGTGAAAGTTCTTATTTTCTGATGATCACACTGCAGAAGGCTGCAGAACAGCACTCCTGGTGTAGGATCAATTAATCAGTGACAGTTACTTTTGGATCCAGAAGATCATGGTGTAATGATGGTGAACACAGGCACTTTTGCCACTGTTACAACTATAACATTGAAAGCAGTATTTTTCTTTGATTTCACATTCTCAAGCTGTTCTGGCAGGATTTGAATGTATATTGTTCAAGTGTATCCCTGAAATACAAGTTCAGTAACATAATCCTCTCATATCCGAAACTCCTAGGGTGCACTTGAAGCTGTGATCTGTAATTTGAATTGGCAAAGAAACTGAAATGTCATGCCTCATCTTTTAATGTAGTCTTATGGAAGTGTTATTTTTGAGGTACATTCTGTAAAATTTCACATCATGGCAAAAATTTAAGTCCAACATTGGTCCTTAAATATGGGCCATCTTTATACAGTAATGAAAATGAATTTGGATGTGAAATCAGTAAAACAATGGCAACCTTGTGCTTGTGGCTGCTGTCATGATGTGGACCTTGAAAGGGTATGGTTACTTGGTAGCACGAAATACTTTGAGAGGACTGAACATGGTGTATCCTCGTGTGAATTAGAAAGTGTGATTGACTTGCTCTAATTTAGGTTTTTTTGCTATTATTCTGAAGCAAAAGTATATCTTTATTGAAATATTCCTTGTTGCTCAGTTGAGAGAATACTACTTTTGGTGATTTTTCTTGAAACTACTGGATGCAAATGTTAACATTCAATAATTCTCTGTTATTCATACTATGGACAATGCAGATTAGATCTTCTTATTCTGTTTCTCATAAATGTATTTCAAATTTAGGATATTGCAATAATAGAGAGATATAGCATGGAAACAAGCCCTTCAGCCCATCGAGTCCATCCTGACTGTTACTTGCCTGTTTACACTCTTACATTAATCCCTTTTTATTCACCCCACATTCTCAACAACTCCTTCCAGATTCTACCACTCACCTACACACTGGGAAAATTTACAGTAGCCAATTAGAACATAGAACAGTACAGGACAGAACAGGCCCTTCAGCCTACAATGTTGTGCTGACTTGCCTGCCAACTTGCACGGTTTTGGGACAAGGGAGGTAACCGGAGTACTTGGAGGAAACCTACGAGGTCCCAGGGAGAATGTGCAAACTTTGCATGGGCAGAGGTTGGGATTGAACCCAGGTCTCTGGTGCTGTGAGGTAGCAGCTGTGCCACTGTGCTGCCAAAGCATCATCATAGCTACACCAATGTTCCTCAGAAAATGAAACTGCCCATGCTGACATTTGGCAAGTCCTGGATAACATCAGAGGAGACTGATAAGTGGCTAGCAGTGTTTGTGCTATCCAAGTGGTAGGCAGTGACTGTCTCCAATGAGGGGGAGCCTAACCACCTCTCCTTAACATTTAGTAGCAATATCACTGCTGAGCCCTTCACCATCAACATCCATCAGGAGAGGGCCATCACCAATGACCAGAAATTTATATGGACCAGCCATTAATAGTGTGGCAGTGTGAACAGGTCAGGGGCTGGGTATCCTGCGGTGAATTATCAGCCTCATGATCTTCCAAAGCCTTTCGACTATCTACAAAACACGTTATGAATGTGATGCATTTCTCTTCATTCACCTGAACGATTGCTGCTACAACAGACTCAAAGATTGACATCATCTGAGGCAATGCAACCTGCTTGATTGGCATCCCATCCACCACCCTAACCCTTCACTCCCACTACCACTGAATGCAACTCTCAAAGCTTCTCTGCTGGCTTCTCGCAAACCCACAAACCCAACTAAGTGGAAGCAGAAAGGCAGCAAACACATGTAGACTCCTCTCAAAGTTATATGTCATTCTAACTTGAAAATGGATAACCACTTGTTCATTATCACTGCTTTCAATACTGGAACTCATTACTAAACAGCACTCTGAAAGTACACTGGACAGGCTGCTGCAGTTTTAGAAAGTGGCTCACCACTACCTATTTTATTAAAGAGGGGCTAGTAAATGTTAGCCTTGACAGAGATGCCCAAGTTATGTAAATTAATACAGTTTTTTTTTCACCAGGCCCTCAATGTCTCTGTTAACCACCATGATCACCAAAATGAATTATTAATTAAAATCATTTCATTACAAATTAACAAACTTCTTTTAAATATAGAAACATAATAACCATTTTTAGCAAAGCCAAATCCTCAATGCATCTGTGTGATTACCATTGATATTCATCTGTGGATAATAGTTGAGACCCTTGTTTTATGCAATAATTGCCTCCTATCACACCACTAACATGCCAATACTATAGAATACATACATCTATTGAGCCCTCTTTTAAAAGGTATAAAACTTATGTAAAATTATTTATATTTAAATTCCTAAACTCCATTTCTACTTTACTGCATTTGCTTTCATTTATAGTGTGTAATACTATATAGTTGATGCCTAATACTTCAGCTGTGTGGAACATATATAGAAAGTTACATTTTCTCACTGTTCAATAATTCAGTTTTCTGTGAGTGCACCGTCCTTCCTGGTACCAAACCAAATATCACAGGGTCAAATTAACATCTTTGTACTATAACTAAATTTCAACAACATGAATAACTTCTATTGGTCTCATGCCATGACAAGCTGTGTGACATCATTGAGAATTCACTGTGATACCAGTCAGTCTCTGGGTCAAGTAATAGAAATTGGTTTCTCTTTTATTCCAAATCTTGGTTATGCTTTCTATTTATGGAAAGGAATTGACACGCTTCTCTAATATAATATTTCCTAAGTTAGAGCCTATTCAGCTAAAGTAAACTGACCCTGAGCCAAAGAACAGGATATTAGGTATGACAGGAGACTAAAAACTCGATCACAGAGCCAGAATTTAGAAAGCATCTTAAAGAATGGGAGAGCAGCTGCAGAATGGGAGGTTTCTAGGTCCAGGCAAGGGAAGGCAGAGCCCCAAGTAGTGATACAAAGAATGCCAAAATCCAAATGGGGTTAAGATCGGAAGAGTGCAGAGTTTTCAGAGACTTGTAGGTGACATCTACAAGGGATCTCAACATAAAGGTAAGAATTTTAAATTCTTTTAATTCAGTTGGTCAAAGGAAATTATTCTCCAATTAAGAGGGATTCATTCACCCCAGCAAAAGTAAATTGGTTCAGTGAATGGCAAAACCTGCAGGCATTCCAAGTCTATTTTTAATCAAAACTTTCCTCGACTTGCTACTCACAAAAGATGTTCTATGTACTCAGTGCATTTCATTTTATTTTGTTGATCCCATGTTTTGTGGGTATGTTTTCACTTGCTGGTTTTCTGTCAAGCTGACCCTAAATTTCCTGAGCCATTCAGTGTCACAAATTAACCACAGCAGATGGGAACTGACCTGTGCAGAGTACAAACTCTACCTTTGATCTGGAGGGGGCATGCCCAGTTGTGATCCCTATGGTTGGGAGTAAGTACATTCCTGCCCCAGGGATGTCTGCCAATGCTTTGAACCAAACCAAACATCAGAGTGGTAGAAATCACTAGTGGTATAATAGTGCAAGGTAAAAAGGGGATGAAGAAACAAAAGATGGGTTCAGGAGAGTTACAGCAGAATAGCAAGTGGGGAGGGAAGTATGGAAAGTTTGGTGCAGAGGGGATTGGAATTAGTTTATTATTGTCACATGTATGGAGGTACAGTGAAAAGCTTGTCTTGCATACCGATACTTCCCATGGTCTGGGAATGTACAGAAGAAAGGTAGGTATGCACCAGGGACATAAGCCATCCTACTAACTAGGCAGGGCATCTTCACTATAAGGACACGTTTTCTGAAAAAGACTGCCCTCTTGTCTTTCTGCACAATTTCTATTCTACAGAACTATGTAATGTTGTATTCGAATGTGTTCGACAGTTATGATCAAATATAAACAATTTGGCCGAAGTGACGTACCTAACAACCCTGTGTAATTCCTTTCATGCTATTTGTCTATAAATTTTTTATTCTTTTAGTAATGTTGAGTGAGGGATAAATGTGAGTCAGAAAGTGGGATAATTCCCTTGATTATCCTTGCACCCAAGAATGGATTTAAACCTGGCACCTTCTGACGCAGATGTGACCAATATTAATTATCTGCCTTTATTCCAGACATATTTAATATCCAAAATCCATACAATGTAGAAGGAGGCCAGTTGGCACACTGTCCATATTGGCTTATGAAGCAATCCCATTCCTCTGCTAATTTTTCCTTTAACCCATTCTCCATACATTCCCATCCCACCTACACCTTGCAGCAGCCAATTAACCTACCCAACTGCATGTCTTCGGGAAACTGGAGCACCAGAGGAAACTCAAGTGGTCACAAGGAGAATGTGCAAGCTGCACGCAGACAACGTCAGAATCACATTTGAGCTCGAGTTGCTGGAGTCATGAGGCAGCAACTCTATTAGCTGCATCACCCTGTATGTTTGTTGTTACATATTGTTTTATGTATTTGTTGAGACCTTATCCCATATTTCTACTGGCCTTTATAGTGGAAGAGAATTCCAACCATCCTTTGGGTGAAAAAATTCTTCCGTTGATCCCATCTAAACCTCTTTCACCTTGCCCTAAACCTGTGCCCTTAGTTTTTTATACTTTTGCCATGGGAATACTGTATCTATGCCCCTCATAATTTTGTACATCTCTGATAGATCCATCCTCGACCTACTCTGCTTCAAGAAAAACAAACCCAGCCTACCCAATCCCTCCTCATAACTGAAACACTTCATCGCAGACAACTTCTTGGTGAAACTTCTCTGCACCTTCTCCAGTCCAATCACGTCCTTCCTCTGGTGTGGTGACTCGAACTGTATGCCGTACTCCTACTGTGGCCTAATCAATGTTTTGTGTAGTTGTACCATAAGCTCCATGTTCTTATATTTTGTGCCCCAGCTAGTGAGGGTCTTCTTCATCACCTTATCCATCAGGAGACCTTGGACACTCTTAATTCAGTGAGACATACAAAATAACTGCAAGGTGCAGGAACCATTCCTTGTCAGTGTTTCAGAGGAATATTCCAAAAATTTGGAATTTTTTTAGCACTTCCCTTTTATTCCTGAGAATGAAGCTTTTGCATGAGTAGAAACTGCAATCTGCCACTCCACTCCAATTGTCTAAGCATCTTCTCTCATTCGCTCACTAAGATATTGGAGGATAGCCAGTTATTTAAATGAACAAAGTTACTTTATTTGTAAAATAATTTGTATTGTGTGAAGCAGCGTCTCTTACAGTGGCTTCCTCTGCAGAGCCAGACAGAGGCAGACACAGTGTCTCTTTACTGAAACGTTGTACCAGCTATGAAGAGAGTAGTTAGTTATAGTCTACAGTTCTTAAAGTGATTCCAACCAATATCACATATGCTGCACCATTGCAGAGTCTTTCACAAGGTCTAACAAGACTCTCCAAAGAATCAGTGTTGTTATGAATACTGTTGAGGCAAATGAAAAGAAGAAGTTCTTGCATTTATTTATTGTCTTTTATCCTGGTCTAAACCAATCCAATTTAGTAATGTCATTTTAAAATGTATTCACAATGATTTGGAAATTCAGCAGATAATTTGCATTCAACAAGCTTCCACAAACATTGAATTCTCCCACTTTAAGTTCCCCCCCAACCTTTCCCATAACTTCCCCACCCCCAACCATGCTTCTTCTTCCCTTTCCTTGCCTCTTTTTTTTCTACCTTTTTTTTCCCTTTCTCTCCTTACCTTTGACCCATCGGGTGGATCTGCTCTCCCCTCCCCCCCCCCCCCCCCGCACCTGCCTATCACTATCTCTTACCTGTATCTACCTATCACCAGCTTGTACCCACCGCACCTCCCCTCTTTTGTCCACCTATCACTACTCTGCTTTTCCCTCCTATATATTGGGCTTCCCCTTTTCCTATCTTCAGTCCTGTAGAAGGTCCTGACCCAAAACGTTGACCGCCTGCCTTTCTCCACCGATGCTGCCTGGCCTGTTGAGTTCCTCCAGCATCATTGTGTTTTTCATCTAGATTCCAGCATCTGCAGTCCTTAGTTTCTCCAGCTTCCACAAACAGCAGTGTAAGAATGAGCAGATGATCAGTGATGTTGATTAGAGATCGATATTAACCAGGATACTGAATAACTTCTCCCACCTTTTTTCCCCAAAGTAATGTTAAAGGGTTCTTCATGTTTACCTAATAGAGAACAGAAGGGGCCTCAGTTAATACCTCAGCTAAAAGCCAGCACTTCCAACAAAGCAGCATTCACTCAGTACTGCACTGGACTGCTAGTCTTCATTTTTGTGGACAAGGTTTTGAGGACTTGAGTGGGACTTCTTTCACAACTTTCTGACTCGAGAGCAACTACGCCATCATATCCCTGAACAGCTGCACCCTCTCCCATCGGATCAATTCATCTCAGTATAACACACTGCAGAGAGAATAGTGTTTGAGTGGAGGGTAAAAATGGAATAACTCGAAAGTAATTTTTCACAGATTGATGAGACAAATTTATGAGCTGTCAACATCATGCAGTGATATCAAACAAAAAGTAAAATTCAGAGAGATTACTCTCTAATAGGCACTGAGGGAAGATCTATTAAGAACTGAAAGGAAAGAACTGAATTGATAATCCAGTTTCTTCATTCAGTTTGATCATTGGTGTCTAAGATGGTTAAGAAACCTCAGTGAGAATTAATAAATAGATGATGTAATTCACACATCCATCTGGTTAGCCAGTGGGTGGCTGGCCCACTTAGTGTTGCATTATAAGAATATTATTTGAATATTATATCAGTATCCCAGGCTCAGAGCATTGCAGAAAAATTTGCAGTGAAAATTTGCCTTTCTGCTGTTCATTCAACTAGCTACATGATGCTATTTTGGCTTTATAACAATCATCCACAATTCTTTTGAATTTATTTATAGCTTTTGTTTCTCAGTCGGCAAGGAAACAGTTGGTGCAAAAACATGTTGTTCTAAATTATGCACTAAGAAAAGGATTCCAGCAATACCCAATGAAAGATGAAATGTACAAGATGGGGATCAGTTGTGAAACATTGGGAAAAAATAACAAAATCTCAGGCTGAACAATTCATTAAGAATACAGTAAAATGCACTAAAATAGCTTTATGCTAGCACTGAAATTGTCAAGTGGTTTAAATGAGAGAGTCAAATCAGAAGGTTAAAACATCACTGATGGTTTAGTGTCTGGAGTAGAATTTTGCTCCGAGAAGCCCAAATTCAATCATGCCTTGTGCTGAGAAGGCTAACCTCAGACAGTGTTCCAGCAGAATGGAGACACACGAGACTGTAGATGCAGTAGCTGGTCTCAGCAATTATAAATTGTGGGCACAACAATTCAAACCGTATTTTCTTGAGAGACTGACGGCTGGAAGTACTTGCAGATGGACTGAAAGTAAGATCAATGTCAAACTTGTATGTGATGTTTCTCCTTCTGATTTCACACATGGCAAATAACCTTCAACACCCGAGATTCACAAGTGGCTGCAGATGCTGAAACCTTGAGCAACACACAAAGCGTGAAAGGAACTCAATGGGTCAGGCAGCATTCATAGAAATGGGCAGTTGACATTTTGGGTCGAGACCCTTCATCTGGACTGGAAAGAAAGAGGGGAGATAGCCAGTATAAAAAGGTGGGGGGGAGGGGTGGAGCAAGAGCTGGCAGATGACAGGTGGATCCAGGTGAGGGAGGTGATAGGCAGATGAGGGAGTGAGGAGAGTGGGGATGATGTCAGAAAACTGGGAGGTGATAGGTGGAAGTGACAAAGGCGGGATCTGATAGGAGAGGATGGTTCGGCATGGAATAAAGGGGGGAGGGGAACCAGTGGGAGGAGAGTGTGGGTGATGGGCAGGTGGAGAGGGTGGGGGAGGGGAAAGAGATAAGGTGATGGGGGCCAGGTAGCTCAGGAGGAGAGAGAAAAGAAAAATAAGGGGAAAAGGACAGAGGGGAAGCAGTTAGTGGAATTTGAGAATTCGATGTTCATTCCACCGGGTTGGAGACTGCCCAGTGTTTTGTGTGTTGAACCTTCAACACTGCAGTGTAAGCTCCATTACATGTATGAATGACTCAGAAAGTTACCAATAAACCTGTTCAAAATTTTGCAAATTTGTATTTTCATAAAAGAAGGAGAGAAAGTAAGGAAGCAAGACAAATCTTTTCAAAAGTGCTTTTAAATGGGCAAGAGTGCAACATGATTCATGATGACTTTATATTTCTTGATGGGTGTCTGTGACTATGGTGGAGCTGAGGTCAAGAAACAGTCAAGATCTTAGTGAGAGGCAGAGCAGGTAAGAGAGGACATATGGCCCACATCTGGGCCTGTTTCTTAAGAGCACTTGTGTATGTGGTGTGCTGCTAAAGCCCTTTCTCTGCAGCACACTACAATAGACAAGATATACAGTAAGTTAAAATATCTTTATTAGTCACATGTACATCGAAACACGTAGTGAAATACATCTTTTTGCGTAGAGTGTTCTGGGGGAAGCCCACAAGTGTCGCCACGCTTCCGGCGCCAACATAGCATGCCCACAACTCCCTAACCCGTACATGTTTGGAATGTGGGATGAAACCAGAGCACCCGGAGGAAACCCACGCAGACACAGGGAGAACGTACAAACTCCTTACAGACAGTGGCTGGAATTGAACCCGGGTCGCTGGTGCTGTAATAGTGTTATGTTAACCACTTTGTGTAAGTGGTGCCATAGCTTCTTGCAGGTATTACTTCTGGAATACAATTACTGTCATATTGCTTGTTGTATTGTAACAGCAGATTGAGAAAGTGATCCAGAAGTTCAAACAGTGTACTTGAGTAAACCGTCTGTGGTACATGCAGGGCATCTGTGGAACATCCGATAACAGTTGGGTCACTGTATAATGGGAGTTAAGTGAGGAGGTTAGTGAATCCACAAAAGAAGACACAATTAAACTGAAACCATTTGTTTCTGCAGACCTAAAACATTGATGTGTTCTTGGCCCAGCTGCAGAACCTTTTGGGTGTATTATTGATGACCTCTGCCTTGTACTTATCTTCAGGTAACAATAGTGACAGTTAGTTGGACTGCTGTTGGGTAAGTGAATGATTGCTTTGGTATACATAGCATTTCTAGATGTATTTGCTCATCTAGAAAATTTTGAATCGAACTGGAGTTTGTACATAAATACCCACCCCTTCCATTAGAATTATCAAAAGCTGTCATCCTGCCATCCCCATTGCAGCATGGAGAAAGGGCAGGGAAATTCTGGATGAGCTGACAAATGAAATACACGAGCAGCTGAAGAAAACCCAATAGCAGTGTGATGCTGTGCCTCACAATTGGAAATTTCAGCAGACCAACCCTTAGCACATTCATATTTCCAACAGACCCTACATTTGTTTATTTTAAACTTGTTAACATTTCTCTTAGAATAACAGACTTATTTTAAGGACTGTTACTCTGCTGGAAGGTACGGGAAGCTAATGAATGATAATAGGGGGTTCGCAGGGCACAAATTCACTCCATCCTTACTACTTAAGGTGGAATTATTAGATCTAAAGAAATGAATTACTAATTTTCTTTTCCTATTAGCTTTATGATCTCTGTTAACAAGTATCTGGCCATAGTGTTGAAAACTGTTAAATAACTTGATCTTTTACATGAACTGTGGTTGTCCCTTAAAATATTTCAGTAAAAGTGTACCCTCGAAAGGATATTTGAATTTAGTAGCGGTGCTATGACAATGCCTAACACTACAGCAACATCAAAATACTGTGGACACTAGAAATCTGAACTAAAAACCAAAAAAAAATACTAGAAATGATCTGGTGATCATCTCTCAGAGTGAACATTGGAGGACAATGTTCTTTCTTTGGAATAGATTGATTGACTTCTGTGACTTCTATAATCACAAAGGTTGGTCTCTAAATTTCAGTCTATGTGTATGTTGTCCAATTAGGCAGTTGTCCTGTCTTGAAAATCACCATGAAGACACTGTCATTTGGATAGAACAAACTTGGCAGAGAAAGTCTAAGCTGTTCATTGGGGAAACCTTGGAAACTGTCAAATTAACAGTGCTTATTTCAGGTGAGGGTGACTGTAGTTGTGGAATGGGGGAGTTGAGGAGGGGGACCAGGGGTGAGGGGAGGTAGTTGGGGAGTGTGAAGGCCTGGTCTTTGATGTAGGATGAATTACAGAGTGACAGTCAGGATATAAACATTCATCAAGAACCTGGTAACAAACTTCAGCAGAGGATTCCCCCTACTGAATGTTTCAGCAACCTAGATGGCAGATTGTTCTTTAGACCTTTAAACCAAGGTTTTAAGAACATCTTTAGGACTACATTGGTTCATGGACTAAAGGAGGAAACTGTGCATATAAGTATTTCTGTGTTGGTGCTACTCTGCTCTTCCTGTTTCTTAACCAGTCACAACTTTTTATTCATTCAGGAGATGTTAGAAGAACATAGAACATAGAAAAACTACAGCACAATTCAGGCCCTTTGGCCCACAAAGCTGTGCCGAACATGTCCCTACCCTAGGAATTACTAGGCATACCCATAGCCCTCTATTTTTCCCAGCTCCATGTACCTATCCAATAGTCTCTTAAAAGACCCTATCGTATCCACCTCCACCACTGTTGCCGGCAGCCCATTCCACGCACTCACCATTCTCTGAGTAAAAAACTTACCCTGACGTCTCCCCTATACCTACTCTCCAGCACCTGAAACCTATGTCCTCTTGTGGCCACCATTTCAGCCCTGGGGTAAAGCCTCTGACTATCTACCCGATCAATACCTCTCATCATCTTATACACCTCTATCAGGCCCCCCCCCCCACTCATCCTCCTTCGCTCTAAGGAGAAAAGGCCGAGTTCCCTCAACCTGCTTTCATAAGGCATGCCCTGTATTCCAGGCAGCATCCTTGTAAATCTCCTCTGCACCCTTTCTATGGCTTCCACATCCTTCCTGTAGTGAGGTGACCAGAACTGAGCACAGTACACCAAGTGGGGTCTGACCAGGGACCTATATAGCTGCATCAATACCTCTCGGCTCCTAAATTCAATTCCCCAATTGATGAAGGACAGTACACCATATGCCTTCTTAACCACAGAGTCAACCTGCGTAGCCGCTTTGAGCGTCCTATGGACTCGGACCCCAAGATCCCTCTGATCCTCCACACTGCCAAGAGTCCTACCATTAAGACTATATTCTGCCATCATATTTGACCTACCAAAGTGAACCACTTCTCACTCATCTGGGTTGAACTGCATCTGCCACTTCTCAGCCCAACTTTGCATTCTATCTATGTCCCTCTGTAACCTCTGACAGCCCTCCAAACTATCCACAACACCCCCAACCTTTGTGTCATCCGCAAACTTACTAACCCACCCCTCCACTTCCTCATCCAGGTCGTTTATAAAAATCACAAAGAGCAAGGGTCCCAGTACAGATCCCTGAGGTACACCACTGGTCACCGACCTCCACACAGAATACGACCCTTCAACAACCACTCTTTGCCTTCTGTGGGCCAGCCAGTTCTGGATCCACACTGCAATGCCCCCTTGGATCCCATGCCTCCTTACTTTCTCAATAAGCCTTGCATGGGTACCTTATCAAACGTTTTGCTGAAATCCATATAGACTACATCAACTGCTCTCCCTTAATCGATGTGTTCAGTCACATCCTCAAAAAATTCAATCAGGCTCATAAGGCAGGACCTGGCCTTAACAAAGCCATGCTGACTATTCCTAATCATATTATACCTCTCCAAATGTTCATAAATCCTGCCTCTCAGGATCTTTTCCATTAGCTTACCAACCACTGAAGTAAGACTCACCGGTCTATAATTCCCTGAGCTATCCCTACTCCCTTTCTTGAATAAGGGAACAACATCCGCAACCCTCCAATCTTCCGGAACCTCTCCTGTCTCCATGGACGACACAAAGATCATCGTCAGAGGCTCCGCAATCTCTTTCCTCGCCTCCCACAGCAGCCTGTGGTACATCTCATCTGGTCCCGGCGACTTATCCAACTTGATGCTTTCCAAAAGTTCCAGCACCTCCTCTTTCCTAATATCTACATGCTAAAACTTTTCAGCCCACTGCAAGTCCCCACTACAATTCCCCAGATCTTTTTCCATAGTGAATACTGACGTAAGGTATTCATTAAATACCTCCGCCATTTCTTCCGGATCTATACACACTTTCCCACTACTGCACTTGATAGACCCTATTCTTTTGCATTTTATCCTCTTGCTCTTCACATACCTGTAGAATGCCTTGGGGTTTTCCTTAATCCTGCCCACCAAGGCCTTCTCATGCCCCCTTCTGGCTCTCCTAATCTCCTTCTTAAGCTCCTTCCTATTAGCCTTATACTCTTCCAGATCTCTAACATTACTTAGATCTCTATATCTTTTGTAAGCTTTTCTTTTCCTTTTGACTAGATTTATTATTGCCTTTGTACACCACGGTTCCTGTATCCTCTCGTGACTCCTCTGTCTCATTGGAACATGCCTATGCAGAACTCCACACAAATATCCCCTGAATATTTGCCACATTTCTTCCGTACCTTTCCCTGAGAACATCTGTTCCCAATCTAATCTTCCAATTTCCTGCCTGAGAGCCTCATAATTCCCTTTACTCCAAGTAAACGCCTTTCTAGTCTGTCTGGTCCTATCCCTCTCCAGTGCTAACGTAAAGGAGATAGAATTATGATCACTATCACCAAAATCTTCACCCACTGAGAGACCTGACACCTGACCAGGTTCATTTCCCAATACCAAATCAAGCACAGCCTCTCCTCTTGTAGGCCTATCTACATATTGAGTCAAGAATCCTTCCTGAAAACACTTAACAAACTCTTCCCCATCTAAACCCCTCACTGTCTGGAGATGCCAATCAATGTTTGGGAAATTAAAGTCCCCCATCACAACAACTCTGTTATTCTCACACCTTTCTAGGATCTGCTTCCCTATCTGCTCCTCAATATCCCTGTTATTATTGGGCAGCCTATAAAAAACACCCAATAAAGTAATTGACCCCTTCCTGTTCCTAACCTCCACCCACAGAGACTCTGTAGACAGTCCCTCCATGATGTCCACCTTTTCCGCAGCCATGACACTATCTCTGATCAACTGTGCCACTCCCCCACTTCTTTTACCTCCCTCCCTGTCCTTTCTGAAACATTTAAAACCCGGCACTTGAAGCAACTATTCCAGTCTCTGAGCCATCCAAGTCTCTGTAATGGCCACCACATCATAGCTCCAAGTATTGATCCAAGCTCTAAGCTCATCTGCCTTGTTCACAATACTCCTTGCGTTAAAATAGACACATCTCAAACCTATCTGAGCACGTCCCTTCTCTATCACCTGTCTATCATACCTACTACTAGTTTTCTCTATTTGAGAGCAAAACACCTCTTCCCTAGTCTCTCCAGTTCGGATACCACCCCCCAACAATTCTAGTTTAAACCCTCCCCAGTAGCCTTAGCAAACCTTCCCTCCAGGATATTGGTCCCCCTAGGAGTCAAGTGCAACCCATCCTCTTTAAACAGGTCATACCTGCCCCAAAAGAGGCCCCAATGATCCAGAAATCTGAATCCCTGCTCCTTACTCCAATCACTCAGCCACGCATTTAACCTCCTCCTCATTCTGTTCCTATACCCACTGTCATTTAGCACAGGTAGTAACCCGCGAATTACTACCTTTGAGGTCCTGCTTCTCAACTTCCTTCCTAATTCTCTATAGTCTTTTTTCAGGACCTCATTCCTTTCCCTACCTATGTCGTTGGTACCGATATGTACCACAACCTTTGGCTGTTCTCCCTCCCCCTTCAGGATATCTTGGACGCGATCCGAAACATCCCGGACCCTGGCACCTGGGAGGCAAACTACCTTCCGAGTTTCTTTCTGGTGTCCACAGAATCGCTTGTCTGCCCACCTAACTATAGGGTCCCCCATCACTAGTGCCCTCCTCTCTCCTTCCCTACCCTCCTGAGCCACAGGGCCGGACTCTGTGCCGGAGACACTGCCACTGTTGCTTCCCCCAGGTAGGCTGCCTCCTCCAACAGCACTTAAGCAAGAGTACTTATTGTCAAGGGGTACAGCCACAGGGGCACTCTCTAGTACCTGACTCTTCCCTTTCCCACTCCGGACTGTGACCCACTTGCCTGACTCCCATGGCCCCGGTGTGACCACCTGCCTATAACTCCTTTCTATCACCTCCTCATTCTCCCTGACCAGACGCAGGTCATCGAGCTGCATCTCCAGTTCCCTAACACGGTCCCTCAGGAGCTGCAACTTGACACACCTGGTGCAGATGTAGCCCTCCCGGAGGCAGGGAGACTCCGGGAACTCCCACATCTGACACTGAGTACAGGATACCACACTCATACCCTTTCCTTTCCTCAAGTCACCTACCTTTCCTCGTCCCTTTCCGCCGAAGCCCCTTGAGCCAAAGCCCAAAACATTCTTCTCCCTCTCACTCCGCTGCCCACTCTGACGCTGCCCACTGGATATGGCGGTTTGCTTTTTAAACTGCCTGCGCCGCACCTGTGCGGTCCAGCCCCCACTCCTCCCAATTAAAACTTATAAAGCACTTAAAACAGAACCTTATAAAAATCTAACCCAAATAATAACAACCCTAGTAAAAACTAACCCTTATAATTAAAACCCTAATAAAAAAGATAAAAAAGAAAAACTTATCTGCTCCGAAGTCTTCTGAAGCGAAACCCACGAAGCCTCTGAAGTTTTTTTTTCTATTTTTTGCTAGCATTGCATCTTCAATGCTAGCAACCAGGGCTGAATTGCTGGGCATTTAATCCTTAGGAAAACTGGATTCACAACTCAGTTATTGGTTACTGTATATAAATTCTACTAAGAAATATATGCAGGTAAATTTGATCAAAGTACTTTGTAGTCAGATAAAACTGAATGTGTAGATTGTGCTTAAAAAAATAATGGACTTGGACCCTGAACCCATATGTTGTTTTTAATGGCTTTAGCATTGTCAGATGTGGGATTATCTGGTTTTACCACAGCTAGAAATGGATAGAAAACTGACTGTGAGAAGAATAAAAATCATAAGATGTTGAAAATGTCCTGGGGTTGAAGGGTTTTGTATTCCATGAATTGCTCTCTTCTATGAATAACCACATCTAAATAGATTTCCAGAATCAGGATAAAAGTGAAACATTCTAAAAGGAAAATAACAAAGGACTTTGGTTAATGCACTAATTCAGATAGAATGTTCAGGGTTATTCATTTTATATAAGCAAGTAGTGTATTTTTGCCCAGTGCTTTTTATTACACTGAAAGATAACTAAATTAACTTGAATACGTCAACTGCATATCTCCTCTTTGTATGTATGCCTGTAGCCTTATCTTTCCTTCTTTTGCACTCTCTCTCTCTCTTTCTCCTTCTCTTTAAAATTTCTGTATGTGGCAGTGACCCCAAATCCCCAAGTTTACTTTGTTGAAGTATTTTCAACTGTAAATGTTGGCATTTGATGAAATGCCAGCTGAATTCAGTGGCTTTAATTAAAGTCTTAGTCCCTCCACCAGGCTTTCAATCCCCAGAGCATACCATGATGTATATGTACATTTGCACCTTTCAGATGAGGGGTGGTAGTTTAAGACAGTGACTTCAGAAAGGGCAAAAAGCTTGAGTGTAATCATGCTACGTTAAACTCTTCACCTCTTGCTCTCTCTTTGTTTCAGTCTCCTTCTATCAGAAATACTGGACAATGAGAAGATGAGGTCAGCAATGCTAGACAAGTCAGCTGTAGCTTTGGACTGATTTTGGTTACCAGCAAGGAAGATGGTAAACATTTGACCCCTGTTAGCTTTTTACCAACCAGGTGGGGAGGGGGATAATGGACAGATACAAACAGACAGGGGGAGGGGATGGGAGGGATGAACAAAGGGAGAAAAAAAGTAGGTGGACAGGTAAGTATGTGTGGGAGGAGAGCACCAGGCTCTGCGTTCCCTGAAACTGGAAAATTCAATCTTCATAACATTGGGTCATAAGCTACCCAAGCAGAATGTGAGATGTTCTTCCAATTTGCACCATCACCTTTCCCCACCTGCTTCTATTTGCCCATCATCCTCTCCCCATCTGGCTCCACCTATCATCTGCCAGTATCTATCCAACCTCCCTACTTATTGCTGTATACTGGCAACCTTTCTTGTTCCCTCTAAGTCCTGGCATCGGTCGACTTACACCTCTCGCCTCCACAGATGCCATTTGATCCACGCAAGTTCTTCCAGCATTCTGTTTTTGTTCCAGATTCCAGCATCGGCAGTCTCTATTGTTCTCAGATAATGTTTCAGGTTTGGGGCCCTTCATCAGAGCAGGACCCTTTGACCAAACAGATTTTCAGCAGACAAGGTTCCAGTCCAAAAGTCAGAGGAATGATTCTCTTATCAAGCAAGATTTTATTAATTTCTCACTTTTTACATAGTACTTTCTCTATATACTTTATACTGTATATTCTCTGTCTCTCTCTCTATATACACACACATATATATTATACTCTATAATATATATTATACTCTATGTACTTTCTCTATATGAAACTGCTACGGGGGATCAGTATTCTGCTGAGAGCCCATGAACATTGCAAATTGTGTTTAATTCCCACCTTCACTACATATGGAATTATCTCCATCCATTACCTACTATTATTGGATTTCAACACAAGTAATATTACAACATCCTTCAGAGATAGATGGTTAATTGGATCAAAATGCTGGTCAGCTTCTTCAAGCAATAATTAATAATTTCATGATGGAATTTTTACTAAGCCCACTGAAACGGTCCACAAAAATATATTACCTTACCACCCTTTTGTTTCTTATATACAGAACTTCATTGCAATACCTGATTAGTTTAGGAAGTCCTTGAACGGTTAATGCCATGGCAGTGTGACCTTGTTGCTAATGTACTGAAGCTGAAAGGAAGGAGTCAGATTGTTATCAGCATTGCAATTTGAATGTGATAAATATATCATTCAGTGTTATCGGTTTTATGGCTCACTTCCTTCAAGTTTTGCCCAATTAGCAGAAAAAAACCTAAGAATTGAATTTGAAGTGCTGTTCAAGTGAAATTGATTTTTCTATTAAATAATTTTTTTTAGGATTTGGGCAGGGCTGTGAAGATCAGCATTTATTGCCCACCTCTGATTGCCCTTGAAGAGGTGGTACAGAGGCTCCTTTTTAAATTGCTGCCCTTCTTCACCTTCTTCTGGTGAAGATACTCCCACAATGCTGTTGGGGAGCAAGTTCCAGTACTTAGATCGAGCGTTGATGAAGGAACAACAATTTATTTCCAAGTGAGGATGGTGTATGCCTTAGAGGGGAGCCTTAAGATGGTGGTGGTCCCATGCACCTGCTATTCTGGTTACTCTTGGTGGTACAACCAAGAGGTTGTGCCCTTGTGGAGTGTTGTTGGAGTAGTGGAGTGACTTTAGTGCATTTGAGAGATGGTACACAGATCAGCCACAATGCTCTGTTGATGGAGGGAATGAACAGGTGGTAGAACAAGTGTCAATATCAGAATATAGTAATGTGGGAATTATGACAGCCAATTTGTGCACAGCAAGCTCCCACAGACAGCAATCTGATGATGACCAGAAAACTTGCTTTTTCTGGCTATTGGTTCAGGATAAATACTTGTCAGATCATTGAGGAGAACCCTTGCTTTTCTTCAAAATAGAGTCGTGGGATATTTTCCATTACCCTATTAGGCCAGAAGAGGCCTGACTTTAAAATCTCAGCTGAAAGCTGCTTCTTTTGATGGTGGAGCAACTCCTCAGCATTCAGTGTAGAATGTCTCTGGAGTTGCCTAAAATCCATGATCCTCAGAGTCAGAGATGACACCAGTACCGACTGAGCTACAGATGAGAAGAATAAAAGGGATTCATTGATATGCAGGGATTATTCCATGTTTTTACATGTTTTTGGCAGGTAATAGAGCAGCCAAATTTAGATTAATGTATATTAATGAAATACAATTGGACTCATATTTTTCAACTATCATTATTACACTTGACAGTTGCTCTGCTGTGAATGATCAGTTATATGGTGCCAATATTGGAAAATTTCTTTTAATACCAATTGCACTCTCCTGTTATTGTTGGGACTCTTTTCACTCTCCTTTAACTCTCCTCACCAGTTCTTTGAGCTAGTCTTCCCTGAGCTTGCTGTTCCTAGGGTGAGTCTATGAAGTGAGTGGGAAATCTTGCTTGCTCTGTGCAGTACCATTCAATGTCTCTGGAAGCAGCAGCACTAACAATATTTGAGGATGTCCATGTAAAACACAGCCATGAATTTCAAGTGGCTCTGGTTGTAGCTGCTACTCCTAGAATTCCCCAAGTGAAGGAAGATTTTTATCTTTGGGTTACTTATACCAAAATTGTAAATGCATACTCACCACATCAAGGAAGTCTCGACCCAGGGTTCTTGTTTAACTGGAACTCTGGAGATGCTTGCGGAAATACATTATTATCAGATACAATTACTAGATTTAAGTGGCACTAAGACAGACATTTCAATAGGTAAGGCATAGAAGAGTACAGTCCTAGTGAGGGCTGAAGGGATTAGTGTAGATGGACAAAAAAATTGACATGGACATAATGGGCCGAAGGGCCTGTTTCTGTGCTGAACAACTCTATGCCTCCAAGATTCCATGCTGAATTTCAGGTGGGGAAGAAGAAGTCATTGGTCCTACAGATGATTGGAGACTGGGTGAACTTTATTGAGGAGGTCTGTATTGTGGAGGGTCGTGGCTGTCATGTGACAGCACTGCCCCTACCTGGTCGGAAGACACACCACTGCCAATCAAGGTTTGGCCCCGCCCCACCCATCAGTGCACACCTGACCATTGGCTTTTATAATTGATTAGTCCTTGCTGGCACTGGGCCATTGGGCTTTTTAAATTAGCTGGGCTGGACGCCCCAGCCCTCCAGCACTATAAAGAGTGCCACATGTGCTCGGCTCTCTCTGTCTGCTCCGAGGGGTAATCCTGCTTCGCTCCAGGCTGAGCACTGTGAACTGGCGCTGGAGAAATGGTTGGTGAGGTGTGCACTGTTAAAAGGGTTGGGAGCATCCCTGGTAGCATAGAGACATGCCTGCACTGTCTCAAGGGGTAGAGGGTATTGTATTGTTTCTCCTTGATTGTCCGTACCCAGTTCATTGTGTGTGTGTGTATTTTACCCTGTTGCAATTTTCCCACTCTCGCTATCAACTGTGTGTATGTGTGTGTGTTATTCCCATTACCCTTACCCCGTGTTTGTCTTTTGTTAATAAATCATTTATCTCTAAGACTGTGTTCAGAGTCCTTGCCTTCTGAGGCCCTGAATCTGTTTCACAACAAGGTGTCTCCTTCAGAAATGCTCCCTTAGATTTGGGAGAAGGAGCTGGAAAAAAAATCAGCCCTCTTCCTTCTCCTCCATCCCCTAGATCTCCCATATTTCATCAGTGGGGAGCAAAATCCCAGTGAGATCATTTATCTGTCCCTCATTCTGGCAGATAAGTCAGAAGTGTTCCCAACCTCAGGGTAGAATTTCATAGAACATAGAACGGTACATTCCAGTGCTTTGGCCAGGGTATTCCTTGGAGCTGGCCTCAGTGGGCATCGCTTAACAATGGGCTCTGAAGATTTCCAAGCATTTGCTTTTTCAACATTTGGAGAGTTCATTACATGGAATACACATGCCCTGGGCTTTTCTCCTCCTTTTAGCTGTTTTTCTAGACATATTGTCATGTTGTCTGGCACCATTAGATGTCTCATTATGGATAATTTTCTGACTCTTTGCTCCCAGTCGGGAATCCAGCCTGCTGGGAGGACATATCAGTAATTTCAGTGCATGTTTTTCACTGATCCGAAGTAATATCTGGAACATCGGACACAACATACACTCAATTTCAGATTATCTGATCGGACAAGGATCCTGTCAACAGTGTCAAGTTGGAAATTTAACGCAATCGAGGCAAGTTAATCACGGTAAAAGAGAAACAGGATGAAAGCTTCTGGCTCACCTGAGGGATCTATATGAAAGCTAATCTGTAAACCACTGCCCTTGAGCATGGTGGAGATAGAGGTGCCGGTAGAGACACCTAGCAATGATTCTGTTGGTCTGAAATTGTATGCTTCCTTCTGTCTGTACAAAACTCAGGCAATTCTTAGGCAGCTCAGTTAGGCAAGTGGTGAAGGAGTTTATGGGGGGGGGGGGGAGGGGGAGGGGGAGGGGGAGGGGGAGGGGAAGGGGCAGAGAAAACGGAGCAGGGCAATGTGCAAACATCTATTTCAGCCTGATCTGACTGGCTGAAATTTTGAATTGCAGGAAGCAAGGACATGCATCCAATCCAACAAGATTTTATTTGGATAACCTTATACTGAAGTCCAAAAATCTGCAGCCCCAGAGCAGTAACCCTGCCAACTGATTTTTAAGAGCCTCCCACTAAATTCCAACAAATGAGCTGTGAGTGAGTCATTAAAATCAGCTGAACCCACTTGATCCTGTTTGGGTTGAGGATTCACTCTGTGAAAGCCTTCCTGAGAGTTAGAACTGAGAACAAAACTCTGGTTTCTCAGTTTCAGCTGGTTGTAAGTAGTGACAACACTTGTGGACAGCAATGAAATGATTGTCATGACCACACCACGATGAAGTTGGATGGCTGTCAATGAGTCTTTTTTTACCTGGTGCCACACATGTTCATGATAGCCATTGAAAGGGCTGTCACTTCATTTATGGAGTCTCTATTTGCCTCTAGCTTTGAGGATCATTTCATTATGGTATTTCTAGGCAATTAATCTGCCAACAGACATACTTCATCTAATGGGAGGAAATGAGAGGTGCTGCTAGTGTGGAGTATGCATGATTAATATACTCTAATCTTACATCAGATTTGAAAATTGTGCAACACTGTGTCTGTACTAGTGCCAACTCCATATAGATCCATTACCTTGATTTGACCTAGTGACCACATTTTTCTTTGGGACATCCTGTTATCAAAAAGGTGCTATATAAATGTAAATCATTTGTTGCTTGAATTCATTTCTTTCAAAAACAAAGTCAAAATAGTTTATTGTCATATGCACAAGTACATGTATGCACAAATGCAATGAAAAACTTACTTGCAACAGAATCACAGGCACATAGCATCAGAGTCACAACATTCACAAGAAAAACACAAGTTAAACATAAATTATACAAAAAAGAACACAAAGTAAGTCCATTGTAGTGTAAAGTGGTCATAGTGTTGCTGAACTGAGGTGGTGACTAGGGTTGTGCAGGTTGGTTCAAGAACTGAGTGGTTGAAGTAACTGTTCTTAAACCTGGTGGTGTAGGGTTTCTGTACCTCCTGCCCAATGGCAGCTGCGAGAAGATGGCATAGCCTGGATGGTGGGGATCTTTGATGATAGATGCTGCATTCTTGAGGCAGCACCTCATCTAGATACATCCAATGGAGGGGAGGGATGTGCCAATGATGTATTGGGCTGAGTCCACTACTCTCTGCCACTTCTTACCTTCCTGTGCATCCTTTATTCATGTCTTGTACAACGATGAGCCAGAACTTGCTGGTGGGAGACAGCCACCTGCACTCACCACTGACATATGATCCAATTACAGACTTAGCTTTTCCAGATCCTTTGGTGTTGACCTGTTACCTGAAGTTGGCCCAATCCAAGACGGCAGCAGGGTCTTGTGCAACATAATATAATTATGCGTGTGATGGTGATTGGAGCAGCAGACCAAGCCTCACCCGTAAAGCTGATTTAAAAGACCTGTCAGCTAGCTAACCCCACAGGCTTTGCCGGCTATCAAAGCCGTCAAGTACTTGAAATGCTGCCAATATCTTCAACATTCAGAAACTTTTCAACATATTCAAGAACAGTAAAAAAAAAATCAATTAAAACATTTATAATTAAAATAATGCTAAATAAAAAGAAATTATCCAAATATAGTTTAAAAACAATGAAACCCATTAAAGCAAACTCTACTAATTAATCTCAATTAACCTTGTCCCTTCCAGCTGTTCCTCCCGATTCTAAGATAAGATTTCTTTATTAGTCACATGTACATTGAAATGTGTCTTTTGCGTAGAGTGTTCTGGGGGCAGCCCGCAATTGTTGCCACGCTTCTGGCACCGATGGAGCATGCCCACAACTTCCTAACATGTATATCTTTGGAATGTGGGAGGAAACTGGAGTACCTAGAGGTAGCCCACGCAGATACGAGGAGAATGTACAAACTGCTTACAGACAGTGGCAGGAATTAATGCAGGTCGCTGGCGCTGTAATAGCCTTACGCTAATTGCTACAAAGATTCTGCTCCTTTAGTATCATTTCAGGGGCATATTTTCTGGTAGAACCACTGGGGAACTGCAGCAAATTCACCTCCTGTTACTGGACTCTATGAGGAGTCAAAGGTCAGAGCGCCATTGGTGAATTGCCAGCGAAGCACAGCTAGCAAATATGGAAGTTCTGTGTTCATATGAGAATCCCCAAATCTGTGGCACCTCATCTTGAGAAATGCCACTTATCCAAGCAAACCTTCTGGCATTTCCCAACAAATTCCAGCTCAATGCATCATATTTGTCCTTGGTTATAATTGATGGAATCAGCACACAAATTGGCCTTGATGTTCCAATACCAAATTGGAGTTTCTGTACCATACAAGAATCTTGTGGAATCACCCCACCTCCCTTATTTGGTTTCATGCTCCACTTTTCCTTCCTATCAGATTCCAGCTTCTGCAGGCCTTTGCTGCCTCCACCTATCACCTCTTAGCCTCTGTTGCTATTTCTACTCTTCCTTCCTTCATCTATCTATCACCCGTCCTCACTTGCCAGCTCTGGTTTCACCTCTTCTCCTTATCTCTTTATACTGGCTATCACCCCTCTATCTCTCAGTCCAGATGCAGGGTCTCGGCCCAAAATGTCGACTGTCCATTTCCCTCTACAGATGCTGCCTCCGGCATTTTGCTTTATGCTCCTGATTCCAGCATCTGCAGTCTCTTGTATCTCTGAAACCTTTCAGCTATTAGTGCCTCCAATGTCGCTAGGCAGAGGTATGAAAAATATTCATTTGGGCTTGGTAGAAAAGGGCTGCCACTGCCTGTGGATCCATGCTGGCACCAAGGTTCATTTCAGGAATGAATAGATCAGGGGGAGAAAAACAAAAGAACTAAACCAACATTAAAGGAAAGAGGCTGAAGTGATTTTGACATTGATGTCACACAATCTCAGATTTCTTGTTTTTTCTTAGCAAGCAGCAAGATAAGGTTTTTTGAGACTTCTGCTCTCATTATGTTTGGTCTGTGTTTGCATCCTGTTATTATGCCACATAATAGACAACGAATAGAATGCCCACTGGAGTGTGGCAAGGTTCCGCAGCTTAGCAGTGGATCAGCTGCATGTACAGTCACCAAGGGAATAGCACAGGCTCCAGGGAAACAGGAGAAATTTCAAAATAAGAACATCTTCAAGCAGGCATTGCAATAATTCATTTATCTCCAGAATTACAACTATTTGTAGTTAAGCTTGGCTGAAATGAAATTTGCGGCTCTAGTATTAACTATACTGACTACCTTGAATATAATACACCAGTTGTGCACTGGTTGCTGTCATTTGAAAATGTCTGGGCATGTATCGGTCCAATGTATTTAAGCAAAAATACTGTAGTGAGAAAGGAATAGAAGGATAGTGCTACATGGTATGGGAGGAGGATCATGTGAAGTATTAACACTGGTCAAATACTCTGTCTCTGCACTGTAATTTGATGTAACTCTGTATATCCACAACAACTTGGAAAGGCTCACAATCAAATGAAAACAAAAATGTCTTTATTATGAATCTTTGTAAGTTCTCCATAATCCAGCTCCTGTTGATTTTTGCACACAAGAGAAAACAATTAAACATTCTGTCACAGGTACATCATGGCTTTTTCATGCAAAATAACTCAAGCAGTACAAATACAATGAATCCATCTTTGTGTCAGAGGGTAATAGCAGTGAACACGCTAATTACAGCCCAGCTGCATTCAACACTAAATAAAAAGAAAAGGCTTTGTGCAAAGAAAATGCCTGAATTAAATCATGTTAAAACAATTCAGAATCTCTCAGTTGAATTATTCTCACCTCATACTAAATAAATTGTTGCCAGTGACCCAGGCAGGGTTGGCTTGTCTCTTCAATTTACTCTGACAGATTTCCCTCAGGTTATTAAAAAATTGTGCAACCTCCCAGTGCAAGATGCAGTGTGGACTGTCCCTCTGAGGCCATGCAGATCCCACATGAATGAATGGAGTTTTCAGGATCATTTTTGCATTTTTAGTCTTGCATTTCTGTAGAAGCGACGGTGTGTGATTCAATATCTCTGAGTGGAATGAAGTGTACTTCTTCTGTAAAGAAAAAAATATTGATTGTATATTGGCTCAGCATCTGCAGAGTGGTGATATGTTTTGCTCTAACAACTACAACGAGGCTCTGCCGTCATGTGGGGTTGGGTTACAAGGGAGGGTGCACTGTAGAACAAGCCATACCCACAAGAAAGCTGAACAAAACTGCTAGGTTAGCCAAAACCCTTGCATGCCTCGTTGAGAGCAACTTCCTGATTATGTGGGTAACCCCCTATACCTCCCCCATGGATCATTGCTTTATAGAGTCATACAGCATGGAAACAGGCCCTTTGGCCCGACTTGACCATACTGACTGAGATGCCTATCTGTACTAATTCCATATCCCTCTAGTCCATTCCTATCCATGCACCTGATCAAATGCTTCTTAAATGCTGTGATTGCAGCTGCTTCTACCTCCTCTGGCAGCTTGTTCCATATACCCACTACCCTCTGTGTGAAAAACTTGCCTTTCAGATCTTTAAATATTTACCCTGTCACCTTAAACCTATGTCCTCTAGTTTTAGACTCCCCTACACTTGGAAAAAGATTATGACTAACTACCCTATTTATGCCCCTTATAATTTTATAAACCTCTATAAAGTCACTCCTCAGCCTCCTATGCTCCAGCCTATCCAATATCTCCATATAACTAAAGCCCTCCATTTCAGGCAACATCTGGTGAATCTCTTCTGTATTCTTTCCAGTGCTACCACATACTTTCTTATAGTGTGGCAACCAGAACTGCACACAATATTCCAGGTGTGGCCTAAGTAATGTTTTGTACCGTTGCAACATAATGTCCCAACTCTTATTGTCAGTACTCCTGCCTATGAATGCAAGCAAGCCTTCTTCGCAACCCTATATTGCCATTTTCAGGGAGTTATGACCTTGCATGCCAAGGTTCCCCTGTACATAAAAGCCTCTAAGATCCCTGCCATTGAGCCTTCCATCATTAGACTTAGGATGATTTAGATTTAGATGTAGATTTAGGATGACATTAAAAGGATCCTATGGCACTCTTTGATGAATGTACAGACTTCTTCCAGGGTGTGGCTAACATCATGTCTCAAGAAACTTGCCCAGAGGTGAATTGATTGGGTCAGATCATGGAGACCATGCATACCATCCAGAATCAATGCCCACGGTCTCTGTACTAGGCCATGTGCAGAGGGCAGGCCATCCATCTACATCTCGAGCAAGGTTTCCATGGCAACTTGGGCTCAGAGGTATAGTGCAGAGGCCCTGCTTGGAAAACAGCCCTGGAACTAGTTGGCAAAAGGTGAAGTATTCTGTCAAACTGCCGTGGATTTTAAGTTTTTTAAATCTCTCTAATATTTGCTGCCATTTAAAATTATTTTTAAAAATCAGTAAATAACTACAAAAACAAACTATTAAAATTCTTAAAATCTATAAATTAGAAAGACATAATTACTTAGAAATGATCAAAAATATTTAACCAAAGCAAAATAACTTAAGGAAAGAATGTAAATTCTCTGTGCCTCTTATTCTGGAGACCAGGAATCCCTATTGAAATCAATGGGATCTCAGATCCTACATCAGGGAGGCACTTTCCCTGGATACTTTGGAATCCTTTTAGAGCCTAGTGGTGCAGCATATGTCAAGGATTTACTTCAGTTTGAACAGCTGAATGCTGATGGTTCTGAACCATAGCCACCAAGATATGACCCAGTATTTTTCTTAATAGTTTTTCATTGTTTTGGGCAAATTCATTGCTTTGAGGATCTTTATACCAACACTGACAACTCTCCAAAAGTAAATAGCTGCCAGTTGAACTTTGAAGGGTTGAGAGGCAATTTGCAAGTTCCTTCATTCTTAGTTATAATTTCATCATTATTTGTTGGACAGTTTACTGTTCTTTAATAAATATTGACATTGTACATATGATTATAAGAGAAAACAGAATTTATACGGATTCATTGGTAGTATTTTTTCTCCATCACTGGCTCCACTTAGATATTATCAGACGAGAAATTTCTATTTTAAAGATTCTCACATGATAACATTCAGCGTTTAGACATCCTGAAGACTTAGTTGTCCTGATATACTGGAAAACTGGAAGTTGGAAGTTTATTGAGGGCCAACATGCCAAACTGGAGTGGGGCTAATGAACAATTTTCATTTGGACTTTTCTACCTATCATGTAGATTGTTGGGATTATTGCTATAACAACTGATTCTTTGTGTTGCATTTGTTTACAAAATTATTTCTTTCAATTTTTATTGTGATCATCAAATTTTAATTACAAGCAAATGCAAATTAATTGCAGGAATATTACACATACAGAAATCGTCTTTTATAAAGTAGCATTGAAAAATATAATGCCACTCATCAATACACAGTGTAACTGTACTGTGTAATGAATCAATCTGTACGATTGGTATGCATGACAAGTTTTTCACTGTACCTCAGTACAAGTGACAATAATAAACCAATACCAATACCAAAACAGTTTAATAATCCATTTTCAATATCTTTTATTATCTGCCAAATACAGCAGATTATGATTTACTATTTTATTAGTTAGTTTACAGAATTACTCAAAAACTATATCTGATAAGTAGGATTTTATATATGCCTGTTTAACTTGCCTGAGGTAATGATGAATAGAAACCAAAGTCAATGCTTAATCTTTATTGATATCCCTTAGGTGGGTTGTGAGTCAGATTAATATGCCAGAGTGTTTGTAATCCAGAGAAGTAACTCAGTACATATAGGATAATAAGCACCTTTACCAAGTGTGGAATGAGAGAATTATTGGCATGATTCCACACTAAATTTGACAAGAGGGCCTGGAAAAATAAAAGGAGCTTGAAAGTGCTGGCAGAGTAATTGCCTGCATTTAGTCTTACATTGTTGCTGTTCCAAAAATCAATTAAGTATATAAATGAGGAAGTAGAGAAAAACAGCTGACTTTTGTTAAGATAATAAATGAAAGCATGGACATTGCTGTTGATTGCCACTGAACTGCCAAGTAACCAGATGATGATTACAATAAAAATTGAAAGAAATAATTTTCTACCACCACTGCCTTTTGTCTTAGAATTGACTGTTAAATGGCTATTTATGTACATGGTATAAAAATGATTGTGGCATTAATCGCAGTGTTTGATTATAGTGTCCCAAAGTAACTTCCCAATCATAATTAAATACATGACTTTTTTTAACTCTAATATTGCACAGTTATTTACGGTGATAAATTGAACCATCTCAAGAGACGATATTACTATTGAAGCACATGGACAATGCAACACTGACATATGATTAGTTCTCTACAATGTGTCAAAAGAGTATTTTGTTTTTATTTTCCATGGTGTGGGTGTTGTTGGCAAGGCCAGCATTTATTACCCATCCCTCATTTCCCTTTCAATCCTTCTGGTGAAAGAACTCCCACAATCACCTTGTAGAGGTGTATAAAATCTTGAGGGGCAGAGATAGGATGTATACACTCAGTCTTTTTCCCAGGGAATGAGAATCAAAAACTAGAGGGCGTAGGTTTAAGGTAAGAGAGGAAAGATTTAAAAGGGACCTGAGGGACAACTTCTTCATGCAGAGGCCGGTGGGTATATGGAATGAACTGCCAGAGGAAGTGGTTGAGGGAGGTACAACAACATTTAAAAGACTTGGTCAGGTACATGGATAGGAAAGGTTCAGAGCGATATAGGTCAAATTCAGGCAAATGCGACTAACTTAGATGGGCATCTTGGTTGGCATGGATGAGTTAGGCTGAAGGGTCTGTTTCTGTGCTCTATTACTCTATGACTCTATGTGATTAGGTAGGGAATTCTGAAATTTAGACACAGTAATGATGAAGGAACTGTGATTTATTTCCAAGTCAGGATGGTGTGCGACTTAGAAAGAAACCTTTCTAAGGTGGTGTTCCCAGTCACCTGCTTGCCTTCTCCTTGGTGGTAAAAGTTACGGGTTTGGAAGCTGCTGTTTGAGTAAGTGAGTAACTGAATGTATGCATTCAATGCTGTGCATTCAACAGACTTCTGGAGTGAATGGACAATTGCAAAGCTTGCTGTAGAGAATATCAACCAGATTGTAAAGATTGGTAATTGCAAAGATTGTAAAGGGTGGCAACAAGAAATGATGGCAAGGTTGGGGTTTTAAGTCTTTCTAAATAGTTAAAGGCAGGTGGAGACTTTTTGACTTAAGAAATTCTGGAAGTCTCAGATTCAAGAAAATAAATGGTTTAGAGTTAGAAACAATGTGATAGTTGGGAAACAAGGAGCTTTCACCGACGATACACCACCAATAAATTTTGATCAGGAACTATTTTGATCTCTAAAGCACTTTTGGGGAATAAAAAACAAAATAAATTGGTAAAACTGGTAAATTGGTTTATTATTGTCACATGTACCAAGGTACAGTGAAAAACTTGCCTTGCATACCGTTCATACAGATCAATTCATTACACGGTTCATTGAAGTAGTACAAAGTAAAACAAGAACAGAATGCAGAATAAAGTGTTACAGCTACAGAGAAAGTGCAGTGCAGGTAGACAATAAGGTGCAAGGTCATAACGAGGTAGACTGTGAAGTCAAGGGTCCATCTTAACGTACCAGGGAATCGTTCCTGGAAGTCTGAGATAAAAATGGAAAATTCTGATAACATTCAGTTGTTCCAGCAGCAACTTTAAAGAAAGAACAAGAGGTCATGCCCAGAGCTGGAAGAAGTTTCAACTTTAGCGGTTTTTAAGGCAAATGTTTGTATTATTTTAAAGTTTGTATGATTGTTCTAATGTTTTCTGGACAACACGAGCAGCAAAGTCAAAACCAATACTTGAATGTGAAGTAGGACAAAAATGGGCCAGAATTCTGGTTGTATACTCACATATTGTCTTGCATGAAAACTTTGCATTGATTTAAAGAGGATGTATGGGAAACTGCTTACAAGTTTAAATTTAGATATTTGTCCTGAGGTCATCATTATTCCTTGTCTGCACCTTTCCTTTTGAAGAGCTTGTGCATTTTGATGCTAAAGCGATGAGACTGGAACGCAGCAAGCATAATACATTTTGGTTTCTTGCCAGGCTGAAGTAGCAAAATTTTCTGGGTCAAGATTGAAGCATAATTCATGACAAACTCCTGGCCTATGTTGGGACTGGTGCAGGGAGTTTGCCAAAATAATGAAGAGAGAGAGACAGCAATTGACCTGCTTGTTTGGTGGATGGCTTTGTGACATGGCTGCTAAATAGGGTGGGCAGAAGGATGATATTCCTGTTTGTATCACCAGGACATCCTCCCACAAGCCATGTGAATGGATGTCAATAAAGAGCAGCATTGTTTATCATTTGGATGACTTGGGTTTGTATGTCTGCATTGGTAGGTGCTGGCATTGGGCTAGTGTGCCCTGCAGCTGCTTGGAGTGGAAGTTGATGAAAGAGTTGTACAAACTGTTGTATGCCTTGCAGAAATGATATTCAATGGCCAGGGACAAAGGTAAGAATATAACTGTAAATACTGCAGATGTCACGAATCTGAACCCACCCCGCCCTAGTGAATGGAGACACAAGAGATGGCAGATTCTGGAATCAGGAGGGAAATATGAGCTGCTGCAATGCTCTCTGACTCATAGCTCGTTTTCTTCCCCAGTAAATGCCAGAAACACTGAGCATCTGTGGATATCATTTCCTGTGGATGACTTTTCATCCGAGAGCAGAATCAAAGGCAAATAATATTGAGGGATACTTCTAGTGATACAGTTTGATTTCATGTCTCTATATCACAAGGTAAGATATCATTATTAGTCACATGTACATCAAAACACACAGTGAAATGCATCTGTTGCGTAAAGAGTTCTGGGGGCAGCCTGCAAGTGTCGCCACGCTTCCGGCGCCAACACAGCATGCCCACAACTTCCTAACCTGTACGTCTTTGGAATGTGGGAGGAAACCAGAGCACCCGGAGGAAACCCATGCAGACACGGGGACAACATACAAACTCCTTACAGACAGGGGCCGGAATTGAAATCGGGTCACTGGCACTGTAATAGCGTTACACTAACCACTACGCTACCGTGCCTCTGAACATGGCTCTGAAACAGATTCCAAATAAACCAGAATTCAACTTTCCATTCTCTCTCGAAACTTTCGGCAGTGTAACAGTAGGTGAAAGCAATCTGGCTTTGTACCTGTTGATCTCATTATCTTCTATCCATTACAGCCATTTAAAACCTTGATAAATAACTATGGTATGAACTGCTGAGCACTTTCAGATCCTCAGCCCCAGCTGAATTTTGTGATATAAGCATTTTTTTCCATCTTTTCTTTGCTGTTGTTTTAGCTAGAATTGGTCTCTCAGTGAACTAGGAGATTAGTGTGCTGGAGTCCATTGCTGGCTAGCAGATGCTTTCATGGAGAATAACTGGCTGACGGTAGTGTGCGTGACTTCTGTGCCTGCACACTGCAATGTAGAAGTTGAAATGCACTAGGAGTCAGATGCATGCAGAGCTGACATCTCATTCTGCTAGTGCACTCAGCTTTATGCCAGCTGATGCATCTAGCATGGCCTTAATTGATTTCTGTTTGTAAAGAATTAATGTCAGTTTCATGTGTTTTAAAATATTTCTTAATCTTTTATATTTTATTAAGTTTTAAATTTAACTATCTAAATATCTCTGAGCATCAGAGACACTTGGAAATATGAAAAGGCCTTTGACAGGACGAGCTGTCAGTAGAATGTCAGGGTGATGTGTGGGTGAGGCCTACTTCCTGTCATGTGTGACACATTTAATACCCGTTGCCTGTTCTATCATGGCAGCACTGGTAAGGTGTTAGGAGCTTTGATATTGCAAAGGATAAGCACTGTAGTGGGGTTGGTGCAGAGTAACAACAAGACATGGCCGGGCCAAGCATGATCTGGCAAAAGAAAACTTATCCTTCAGATTAACCAGTTGGGGACCAGGAGTCTATTGCTACCTCATGATCCTGTATTACATATTTCAATGTAAAATCCCACGCTGAATGGACAAGGGGACACAATTCTCTACAACAATGGAAATCTATTCAAAAATTAATAAAGGTGGCATAGAACGAAGAAAATAATCCTAGTAAAATATATTGCGTAAAACTGGAAAACAACAGTTTAAAAGCCTTTGCTTCTTTCAGAGTTTCTTTGAGCATTCTTAAGACCTTTTCATGATGGGTGTGCCCAAGCAATACCACATGAAATTAGAAGAAAATACATTTTCATGTAATCCATTATAATATCCGAAGAAAGCTAATGCCGCTTCATGGCTTCTTTGAAAGAACTAATGGAAAATTGGACAGCACCAAAATAGTTCAACAGATATGAATCCTGGCTACAACTTATTATCCCCCTATAATTCTACATTCCTGTACCATGTCCCTCAGTGAACAAAATATTAGCCCTAACCCTAATGCTTTGCTTTAAGTTCCAGCAACTTTATTCTTCATTAAATGTAAAGCTCAAGAAGGTATCATTTCCCACTAAAGTAAAAGTCAAAGTCGAGTTTATTGTCATATGCACAAGTACATTATGCACAGGTGAAATGAAAAGCTTACTTGCAGCAGCATGATAGGAGCATAGCATCAGAAATGCAGCATTCGCAAGAAAAACATAAACAAATAATACACAATCTTTACACGAAAGAACACAATTAAAACAAAAAAAGTCATCAGTGCAAAATAAACTTTTCAATTTCAAATGAATGAGCTTACTTATTAGATACTCAAAAGTAGATACTCATTATTTGTGAACACACTATTAAAACATTCAAAAACCTAATCAGGGATTTCTATGGTCTCCAGGTGTTGATGAGTTCATAAATGTAACTTAGGATGGACAATATAGCAGTGGCTGTTTATAATGCCCATACCATGTTGGAATGCTGCAAAGATTTACCAATAACCAACTGTTTATTTATTTTTTAAAAAATTTTCTTTATTTTTTTTACAGTGTGGTTACAGGCCCTTCCAGCCCAACGAGTCTGCGCCGCCCATTTTAAACCCAAATTAACCTACCCGTACGTATTTGCAATGTGGGAGGAAACCGGAGAACCCGGAGGAAACCCACGCAGACACGGGAGAATGTACAAACTCCTTACAGTGACGGGAATCGAACCCCGATCGCTGGCGCTGTAATAGCGTCGCGCTAACCATTCCATATTTGTATTATTTAATTAATGTGACCAATCCAGAATTGTACTATGTTTCTGCAGCAAAGTGTATTGAATAAAGTTCACCCATGTGATTTGCTGGACTGTGACACTGTACATTGCGCAGGTCTTGGATCAGATTTGACAGGTATTACCAAATATGGGCATCCTGTTCAGTGCTGCTCAATGTGGTTGTTTCCCTGCTTTTCAAAGATGTCAGCTTGTCAAGGTTGACTCTTTTCATCCAAGTCTAATGTATAGATATGATTCACTCTGAATTGTTGGATTTTAAATAGTTGTCTCAATAAAGAGGGACAAAAGCCAAACTGTTATCATCGGGTATTATATAATTTAGTAGTAGTGACTAAACAACCTTGAACGTGTCTTTCAATACTTATGCTTTTTACATCTTGTATTTTAGAATTTTGTGTGTCATTCTGTGAGCAAGATACATGTTTGTATGTGTATGTGCTCTATCTATAAATATTTGTGTCTTGTATGTACATATTGTTTGCATTCTCAAGAGATGAACAATGCAAGCAAGGCCAGCCTGAGTAGTACTCTCATGAGGGCACTAATTCACCTCTCACCACAGTCTGTCAGACAATATATTCATCCATGCTGCACAGCCAACTAACAGCTGCTCCTTCAGTTGGACTTGGGCAGGAGTCTAAAAGGAGTCTTTCTAAGGCAAGAGTTTCATGTGAGTTTCTAAGGACACCAAAATGGTCTCAGAGGGAAAGAGAGCAACGTTCCAATCTGCAGCCACAGAGAGGATATTGTGATGTTGAACTGCGACGTCAATACCCACAGATAAGGTAGTGCAACAGGAAAGGCTCAAACTTTATTATTTTTAGCTTTTGTATTATTTGTTTTTTTTATTGTTATAAGTCAGTATTGTACTGTTCCAATGTGTTCTCAGTGTGGATCACGTTCTCAGCAGTGACATTTGTAAAGT
This sequence comes from Pristis pectinata, assembly GCF_009764475.1. Classification (NCBI taxonomy): domain Eukaryota; kingdom Metazoa; phylum Chordata; class Chondrichthyes; order Rhinopristiformes; family Pristidae; genus Pristis; species Pristis pectinata. Next base: position 17,945,323 of record NC_067405.1, read on the forward strand.
GGCATCTGCCGACTGTGCAGTCATGTCTCACTTAGAAAGGTTGTTGCTGCCATGCATGTCTGGATCATGTGCTCGACAAAAACCCTTGATTGTCAACAGACATTGAGTGGTGCTTTTCACTTAAAAGTTAGAAGCATCATTGCAATGGATTACACGATTGTGAAATAATAAGACTCTTGCTATGGCTGTCGTGTTATCCTGGCAATGATTGCAAGTGACCCCCGGTGTCACATTGATTGCTATCCCATGAATCTTATTCCCTGTTTGTTCTGCTCTGACAATCTTATGAAAGGCAGAGAAATATGAGGGTGGTTGCAAGGTGAGATGAAACATCTGCTCCATGTTGCCAGTTCTCTGAAAATTCCATTTTATGCAGGTGATCAAAATGGGTGAGAGAGTATTAGTGGAAAGTGCGGCTTGTACAGAAAAGCTTGCCAATACAATAATAAGATCCGATTGTTGTGAACTGAGTGAAAAATGTGCTCTTATTCCTGATAATTTGCAAAGGACTAGTATGTAGCTGGGGCAGGTAATTAGGCAAAATGACAGTATGGTAATGTTTATTATCAGGGGAATTGAGGTTAAACTTCAGTTATATAGAGCATTGTTGACACCATGTACAATGGAGTACTATGTACTGTATTGGCCTCCATATTTCAGGAAGGATCTTAATATATTGGAAGCAGAGAATACTTGTTAGGCTAATACCTGGAATGGAATTATAGTCTTTTGAGGAAATGTTAGACAGGCTAGTCTTATATCTGCTGAATTAGAAACGTGGGAGGGGACTAGATTGAAACATGATCCTGAGAAGGTCTTGGCAGGGTAGATGTGGAGAGGATGTTTACTGGAGATCACTGTTTAAAAATAAGGGATTGTCCATTTAAGACAGAGATAAGGTCAAACTTTTTCTCTTAGCGAGTCATGAATCTTTGGAATTCTGCTTCCACTGCCCTATGAAAAGATTTGAATATTTTGAAGACAGAGATGGATTGATTCTTGATAAGAAATGTTAAGTCCAGCTATGTCAAATGCTGCACTTTATGTAGCCCCATCTGCTGCAGAACGATAGTACAATTCTGGATTGGTCACATTAATAAAATAATACACAGTAAACAATTGACTATGCATAAATCTTTGCAGCATTCTACTGTGATATAAGCATGAAAGGCAGCCCCTGCACAAGAAAGGGACAATAATGGACCACCCCAAGTTGTATTTATGGACTCATAGTGACCATACCACAATATTGGCTGCCTTCTCTCTTATTGAAATTGTGGTAGATGAAGTCATTTCTTGGTGATTATAATGTCTGGGTGATCTCCCCGATGCTGAAGTAAGCAGCAAATTGGGAGACAAAGTAAAAATCTGCAGTGTCCACTTGGATAAGTTCTGTAGCAATGAGATAAGAGTCCAAATGACCTATACCTTCATGGCAAGAGCAGTTCAGATACAAGATAATGGCCAAGGTTCTTCTTGCAGAGTGTCACCCATCTCAGTGATATCGGCCTTGGAAAAACTGAGCCTGCAAATACATTGTATATGAATGAGGTCAAGGCAGAAAATGTTGTCTTGGAAAACTTAGTCGGAGTAGATCTTTTGCAGGTAGGCATGTCTTTGCCTCTTGACCCATCACCTCAACCCACCCTGTGTGGCTAGCCATGGCCATAACAATGTCTTCAGTCATGGAGTTCTCCCAGCAGTTACACTACTGAGGCACCCATTGAATGCGTGCAACTCACAGTCACTTCTAATTGCTGGAGAAAACACTCCCACAGCTAAGTGGGAGTGTTTAAGCACTCAGGTGACCTTGGAAGGTGTTTGAGCAGCATGCAGTGAGTTTGGAAGATGCTCACTCAATTTTCTGAGTGTCAACAAAGTGTCACTTTAAAAAGCAAAGAAAGCAACAAATTTGGGTAATGTTTACCTCGCTGCGTTCCACAATGGTTGTGGGTTGTGAAAAAAGCCAGAAGTGAGTGTCGCATGAATACTGGTAATGAGGATCAATTTTGCAGCTGGTGCGATTTCACCCAGAAATGATCTTTTTTTTAGATAAAATTGATTTATGTGCAATTAGAACCCAAAAAGCAGGCACTAATTGATCTAGTTTCATTTATATATTCAAATTTGGAAAGAAAGATCAAAAGATACGGCACAAGCTGAGTAGTACAATTTTATAAGGATGTCAGAGAGAGAGATGTGCAGAGCATAAATCTTTGAAGATAGCAGATGCAAAAGCATGTGACGAAGGCACAGATGAAATGGACAAGCATGCTTAAAAAGACCTAAAAATTATATATTTACACATAGATGTTTTGTGCTGACAAATCCTAGCAAGGAATATGACATATTCAATACCAGATGGAGTATTGAGCCCAATTAGAACGTAGAACATAGAATATTACAGCACAGTACAGGCCCCTTGGCCCACGATGTTGTGCCGACATTTTATCCTGCTCTAGGATCTATCTAACCCTTCCTTCCCACATAGCCCTCCATTTTTCTATCATCCATGTGCCTATCTAAGAGTCTCTCTTAGAATTCTGGCACATACTTGAGGAAGGACTTGTACAGAAGATAAAGGAATTTGGAACAAAAAAGTGCTGTGGCTGGAAATCTGTAACAAAAACAGAAAATGCTGCAAGTACTCAGCAGGTCAAGTAGCATCATTTGAGGGGGGGAGAAACAAATTTGATGTTTTGGCTCGAGGACCCTTCATCAGAATGTTTAAGTTGCAGAGAGGAGAGGGACAGATAGAAAAGGAGGAATGCTTTTGATAGTGTGCCGACCAAAATTGGGAACATAACAATCACTTTAAAAGATGTCAATTGGAGACAGAAAAGAAAAGGGAAACAAATTGAAGCAGAAAGGTACAGCCACATCTGTGGAAAGGGAAAGAGAGAATAAAAGTGTGGTTACCTGGAATTATTAAATTCAGAATTATGACCTGTGGCTCACCAGAATATTACTCAGGATGAAGTATTATGACAATCGAGTGAACAAACAGGAGGTGTTTTCCTTAGAGCAAAGGCTAAAAAGAGTTGATTGAAGTCATGGTTTAGATAAAACTAAATAGAAACTGCCAAGAAGTGAATGGCCTTTGTTTAACCCACCACACCACCCAGTCTGCTCTGTATCCTAACTTTTGTTTTAAGTGGAATTTGTGCAGTAAGGTAGCTGTGCTCAAAAATAGGGAGGATTCAGTCTGTGAGATCAAGCAGCACCACACAGGGTGTGTGCTGTCATTTAGTGGGTTGACACATCACACAAACCAGCAATTAGTAAATGAGAGATGGGAATGTGGTATTCTGTTCTACTTACACTCAACTCACTGGCACTTACTACAATAAATATTCCTGCTAAACTTACTGAGTTTGCCAATTATTTGAATTTTTTTTCTCAAACAAGTCATTTGGTCCTCCAGATCCATATTTACATGTCACATATTTACATGGCTCTCTTATCCTTCTTCATCTAAACCTATCAAAATATCTATTCCTTCCTCCTTCGTGTGCCTATCCATCTTCCACTCAATCTTATAATTTATCTACATTATTATCCCAATTGATCCATGTGGTTGCAAGTTCCACATTCTAACCTTCCTGGACAAGGTTGCTTCAGAACCCACACTGGAATAATCAGCAGCTGTTTTCTATTTATAGCCTCTAGTTCGTAATTTGTTGGAAGTGGATTTATCTTTATGTCTATCCTTCTCTTTTCTGGAACAAAGTATCCCAGATAATTACAGAGGAATAGCATTTTAGTTCTGATACCATTCTAGTAAATTTTCACTTGTATTTAGTGCCTTTATATCCTTTTAATTGTATGGAGTCAGAACCATTCACCTGTACAAGGCAGAAAATAGAGTTCTAGCCCTTCAGATGTAGTAATTTTATGCTTTTTTATGGCCTTACTGAATCTTTGTTGCTATTTCTGTTGGAGCTATATTCCCAAGATCCAAAGTGGTTTTCACTTTTGGAATCCCTGCTGATTACACTTTCATATTTTTCAGTTACTAAATAGTTTCCAATTGATTCCATTATCTTTCTTATTTTAGCGTCAGAATTTTTTGTATTATTCATCCAGAATATGTTATTATTCCCCTTATTTCTTGATAATTTACAGAAAAAAATTGCTTTCCAAATTGCTTTTGTTGACTTCCTTCTTAACATTTTAGATTTCCTTTTGTTAGTTTCCCCTTTATTATCAATGTGCTTCGTGTGTGGCTTTCTTTCTCATTTCAGTTTTCCCCTTATCTCTTTGTTCATCCACAATGTGTCACTACACACCAGTTCCTTTATACCTTTTAGTAGGATATGCTCCTCCTTGACTCTATTGATTGCTGTTTTAAATATTTCTCATTAATATTCTATTTCTCTCTCAGTAAATTTTTCCATTTCATTTTCACGTACCATTAACAAACTGATAGACTGAGAGGGTAATTTTTGGTTTATTATTTTCGTTTAAATTTTATGTATAATATCGGTAATTGGAATTGGTTTATTATCGTCACATCTTGCGTATCGTTCATACAGATCAATTCATTGCGACAGTGCATTGAGGTAGTACGAGGTAAAACCGGAACAGAGTGCAGAATAAAATGATACGGTTACAGAGAAAGTGCAGTGCAGGTAGACAATATGGTGCAAAGTCATAACGGGGTAGAATGTGAAGTCAAGAGTCTGTCTTATTGTACTTAGGAATTGTTCACTAGTCTTATAATAGTGGGATGAAAGCTGTCCTTGAGCCTGGTGATATGTGCTTTCAGGCTTTTGTCTGTCAACATAACAGGTATTATACATACGTAAAATGCTTAAAATGCTTTTTTCCCTCCTTTAGTTTATCTGAGAATATATTTTTTCCAGGGCAAAAGGCAATGGACAATTAAGAAAAATGAAGACTGTTTGCTAAATGAACAATTGGCTTTCTCTCTGTGTAGGCAAACTAACTAATGGCACTGGGAGCTTTCATTTGGAAGAAAATAAACTCTGTGTTAGGAAGTTAACTGTAGGACATACTTATGCATGGATTTTGTTTTAATGATTAGCATCGATTCTGTATGGAAGTTAGGAGTAAAGTTTGTGTGGTTGGTAAGTGACAGAGGTGCAGTTTTAAAACTTTTCAATAAGACTGGTCAGTAGACTTACTAATGGCATATAAACAGACTGGATGAACCAAGTTTCACCTCTGTTAACTAGCCCTGGTTAGTTGTTATTTATGGACCTTCTTTAACACCTTTGTGCTTACTGTTCCTTTCTGGTGAATGAGTAGTTGGAATTCAATGAAAAAAAATCCATAAAGTTAATAACAGACTGATAACCAAGAGAACAGTTGTCTTGTTGAATTACTTTTTGAAGGACCTTTTCTTTCAATGCACAGCCTGCTTATGTTTGGTTCAAAAGCTTCATCTTTCCAGTTAGAGTTAAAGGGTCAGAGAGTCACACAGCATGGAAACAGGCAGACTGGATTCGATAGTGCTGTACCTTTCCAGCTAGGAACCCTGAAAGTCTGGACTTTCCGATGGAATTAATAACTATCCTTTGCCAATGATGACATAGTATTCAATTGTGTAGTCTGTACTGTCTTTCAGGAGCTAGGACAGAAGCTTCTGAATATTTATTAATATTTCTTAAAGGTCTTTCAACCAGTAATTCAACAAGACTACTGTTCTCTTAATATCACTCTGTTCTAAACTTCACAGATTTTTTTTCAATGAATTCCAAGTACTCATTGCCCAGAATGGAACAGTATGCACAAAGGTGTTAAAGATGATCCATAAATAACAACTAACCAGATCTAGTTGACAGCGGTGAAATTTGTTTCATCCAGTCCGTTTACATACCATTAGTAAACCTGTCAACCAGTCTTTGAGTTAGCACCTAATTTGGAAGTATCTTGACATTAAGCATGTACGTAAACCAGCCTTAACATTGTAGGGGAAAATAGTCAAAATATTTTGAAGTCTGAATTTAAACATTGGTGAATTCAGCACCACATCCTGGGCCGAATGGCCTGTCCTGTGCTGCACTGTTCCATGTTCTAAACCTACAATCTCTTGCACAGATACTTGTAAGATAAGAGAAACAGAAAGTCCTTTAGTCCAATAGATCTTATGTATTGACTCAATAAATTGATTGCCCTGACCTTTGCCAACTCTTTTGATGAAAATTACTGGTGTTTAACAATTAAAGCTGAAGTAAATCCTATGCTTCCATGTATGAAACTTGGAAGTCTTGGATTTACTCGGGCCCAGACTTTTTGGATTTCCTAGCTTTATGTTGGGGAATTGATACCCATTGATTTGCATGAAAGAGGATCAGAGGGCAAGGGGGAAGGAAACTTATAAAAATGATTTCGCTTTCATTTACTTCAATTTTAATCACTTTTAAATGTTTCTCATGTCAGAGAGGTTTAAAGACTTTTACAATCAATGACATCTTTCATAGCCAGCGAATGTTTGCCCTCTGCTTTGCCCGCTGTCAAAGGCTGTCAGAGGTGTTTCAGGGGTCAAGGCCTTCACATTCTGCCATTCAAAGCCCATTCACATCCCTGTTCACACTGCTGGTGTCTAGGGACCAAGACCCAGTGACTTGAGCCTTTCACTTCCAGACTGGATAAGTGTGGGCATTGGACAACTCCTGACAGAGGACTAGGCTGGCTCAATCCTGACTATCATTTCAGTAATTGAATGCAAATAAGTCTACTTTGCACATTTGATGTTGGCTCAAGTTGTTGAAACATTATTTGACATATTGAAAAATTATTTGACACAAATGTGTTGAATAATTTTTCTTCTTTCTTTTTCAATCTTTTTATTAGTTTTCAAATTAATACAGATTAATATATCAATGTTTATACATGTAATGCAAGAGATCAGGAGGACAATCATGACATGGATAATCATAAAGAACAATAGAGTATAAAAAAAATCTGTAGATCCAATGATCTGTTAGTGAATGAATATAATATGAAAGAAAAAGATTTATTATAAAATATAAAAAAAAGAAAAAAACCCCAAAACAATAAGAAAAATTATAAACAATATATCAAACCAAACTAAGCTAAAGAAAAATTTTTTTAAAAAAACAAAAAAAAATGGACTAAAGTTTCTCAATAGAAACAGAGCAATATTATGTCATCAAGTCCGTTCCTCTAAATTGAAAGGTTATTATAAGGGGATCTATATCATGTGAAAATATTGAATAAATGGACTCCAAACTTCCTCAAATTTAAGTGAAGGATCAACAGTACCACTCCTAATTTTTTCCAAGTTTAAACATGATATAGTTTGAGATAACCATTGAAAAGTAGTAGGGGGTATTTTTCTAATCTTCATGAAAATTGTATTTCCCCTGGTTGACCTCTCACCTTTCACCCTCCATAAACTGGAGCTCATAGAAATTTCTCTAGTCCCATTTCCTAATTTACCCAGGTCCTGTTCACCCATCATCCCTGCACTTGCTGACCTATCTGAACCCTGGCCTGGCAGTGCCTTGCTTTCAAATCATCTTCCCTGTCTCTACAAGCCCTTCCAGTTGTTCAAACATCTGATATTTCAACGGCTCTCCGGTCCTGTAACTCCTGGGGAATTCTAATTTTAATTGCCCAGTTTTGACTGTGCTTTCACCCGGCTGGGTTCCAAGCTCCTGAATTCCCTCCTTACAACCTTTCCACCCTATGATCACCTTCAATATGCTTTCTTAATCCCATCCCTGTGACCGGACTGGCACGGTGGCACAGCTAGTAGACTCGATGCCTCACTTCTCCAGAATTCCTGACTCAATTCTGACTTCCAGTGCTGTCTGTGTGGAGTTTGCACATTCTCCCTGTGACCACCTGGGTCTCCTCTGGGTGCTCTGGTTTCCATCCATATTTCAAAGACATGCAGGGCGGTAAGTTAAATGGTCAGTATGAAATGCCCCCAGTGTGTTGGTGAGTGGTAGAATCTGGGAGGGAGTTGATGTCAATGTGGGGAGAGTAAAACTTGTGGTTCTTGTAGATGTGTGCATAATGATTGGCACAAACTCAATGGGCCAAATGGTCTGTTTCCATGCTGTATATGACCAAATTTTCATTATATGTCTCAATATCTCTTTAATTAACTCAGTGTCAAATTTTGTTTGATAACATCCCTGCCTTACGTCTCAATGGTTTATTAAAAGCACTATACAAATGCAGATTGTTTCCTGATGTTGCATGCTGTTGGTAGCAACATGCATTATTGGAGATAGTTGCATGTCACAGCCCGTGCAGAACCATCTCTTCAAACCATACATTTAATATTCAAAGCACCTTTGGTGGTCTGTTGCACTGCACTTAAGTTTCTAAGGATGGGAAAGGGCTGAGTGTCCTGTCAACTCTCCTCTATTATTAGAAATTTCCTGGGTTGTTGGAGGCTGGATAATCAGACTTCATCATGTGCTTAAGTTCACAAGTGTAGAGCCCTGTTTTTCTTCACTCAACAGTAGTGTAAAAATGGATAGTATTACTATAATTGCAAATTCATAACACAGGCAGAAATACTCCCAATACTTCACTAGTTTGTTCTGGGTATTTGAGGCATTGATTGTTCATATATTTAAACAAGTCAACAGCCGTTACTGCAGTGGAAATTAAAACGAAAACTGCAGATGCTGGAATTCTAAAACAAAAACAGAAAATGCTGGAAATACACAGCAGGTCAGGCTGCACCACAACAGTCATGGTAATGTCATTGTGTTACTAATGCTGTTGCAATGGCATCTCCCAAACTGGTGAGCATTACCACCAAGGAGGACAAGGGCTGTAGTTTTGTAGTAACAACATTTCCTGCAGCTTCCTCTCCTGAGCTAGAAATATATCACCCATTGCTCCGTCACCAGCATTTTGTATCTCATATTTCTCATAACATGAGGAGACCATTCAGCCCAATGAGCCCAATGCTGGCTCTCAGAGCATTCCCATTAATCCCATTCCCCACTATTTCCTTCTCTCACATGCCATCAAGTCCACCCTGATCCTCCTATCACTCCTACTTTGATGGTCATTTACAGTAACTTGTTAAACTACTAACCAACACATCTTCGGGATGTGGGAGTATAGTGAAGCAGCCTGTGGAGAACACACAAACAGCACACATACAGCACCGGAGGCCAGTATTGAACCTGGGTCACTGGAGCAGCACCACCTGCAGTGCAACTGCACCACCCCTACGCACTTGCAAAATGCATTTCAGCCAGAGAAGTAGTTTTGGGGTACTTTTTTTCAAATTTATTTGCAGATGTGCCCATCCCCAACTGGGTCATTTCATGAAGCAGTTAAAATCATTGAATCACAGGAAATTTGTGACACCGAAGTAGGCTATTCAGCCCATCCAAACATACCTTTGCTCATTGCAGCCAAAACGTTCTATTTTAACTTCATCAGTCCACAGGACTTGTTTCCAAAATGCTTCAGGCTTGTTTAGATTTTCCTTTGCAAACTTCTGATGCTGAATTTTGTGGTGAGGATTCAGGAAAGTTTGGAGATAAAAGGGTGCAGAATTTCATGAAAAGAACACCTCTCCAACTGTTAAGCATGGGGGTGGATCGATCATGCTTTGTGCTTGTGTTGCAGCCAGTGGCACGGGGAACATTTCACTGGTAGAGGGAAGAATGAATTCAATTAAATACCAGCAAATTCTGGAAGCAAACATCACACTGTCTGTGAAAAAAAAACCTGAAGATGAAAAGAGGATGGCTTCTACAACAGGATAACGATCCTAAACACACCTCAAAATCTACAATGGACTACCTCAAGAGGCACAAGCTGAAGGTTTTGCCATGGCCCTCACAGTCCCCCGACCTAAACATCATCGAAAATCTGTGGATAGACCTTGAAAGAGCAGCGCATGCAAGACAGCCCAAGAATCTCACAGAACTAGAAGCCTTTTGCAAGGAAGAATGGGTGAAAATCCCCCAATCAAGAATTGAAAGACTCTTAGCTGGCAACAGGAAGTGCTTACAAGCTGTGATACTTGCCAAAGGGGGTGTTACTAAGTACTGACCATGCAGGGTGCCCAAACTTTTGCTTCGGGCCCTTTTCCTTTTTTGTTATTTTGAAACTGTAAAAGACGGAAATAAAGAAGTAATTTTGCTTCAAATATTAAAGAAATGTGTCATCTTTGACTTTATGCCTTTTGGAAATCAGGTCATCTTTTACTCGCTTAGCTATTCACAGTAACAGAAATTTTGACAAGGGGTGCCCAAACTTTTGCATGCCACTGTATGTATAGGTCAGACTGGTAAGATTTTTGACATTTGAGAACCTGATAGGGTTTTATAATTGGGAGTTTCACGGTCATCGTTGCTAGTTTTTTTTAATTTCAGACTTTATTTAATTACTTGAATTTATGTTCTCTGTTGGGATTTGAACTCATATCTCCAGATCAATGGTGTAGCTCTCTGGCTAGCAGCATGAAGGATTTTTTCCTGACCAGGGCTATTGTGCAGCAGTGTGCCCAGGAAATCTGACGGAGACCATTGCGAGCTGAAGCATTGTTTTCATTGCCTGATCTACTCTGGATGAGCCTAGTTGTGTTCAGGCTGAGTGGGTGTCAACATTTATGGTTGCCCTCTGCACACTCAATAGCCTCATCACCAGAGGGGACAGACAGGACAAGCAGTTGAGTATTTGGTGCATGAGGAGATGGAAGAAGATGAGGAAAGAAGACAACCCTATACAGATTACAAACCACATTTACAAAGTAAATTCTGCTGCATTCCTTACAACTCATCATCCTCTGCATTCTCTTAGCACCTGAACTGATATACAGTACAGTGTTACCCTAGCTGCTACAGCAGGGCTGTATTTCAGTGCAGGAGGCCGTGAAGAATGCCCAAGGATGGACTGTGACATCGTGGCCCCCTGTGGTGACTGACAGGCAGCAACCAGGATATCGGCAGGTTGGCAAGGCTGGGATATGTTCATTCCCTCTGCTTGTAGAATAAGTTCATTCTCAGTGGAGCCACAGCCACCCACCTCAGAGAGCACCTCAGTGACCCTAGCAGTGTCAGAGGATAGGTTGTTGGACTGCTGTGACACATTGCCAGGTCTGTTGGACACTTTAATCCACAGCTTGATTTCAGAGGTCTAACCTTCCACGACAGCAGACCAAGTTTCTACTGAAAAGCTGAGACGTTGGCTGGCTGCTGCTTGTGCTGCTTTGGAAGCTATCAGGTACTGCATCATAGTCAACTCCATATGTGGTAACAAAGTTGGCTGTGCTGAAAGGCATGGGCTCCGAGCTCTGTGCAAAGCCCTGTGTCCAATTTGTACTAGCTTACTGCAAGCTCCCTAACATTGAACTCTGCCTCTCTGGCAAACTTCCCCTTGCAAAAGGTATCACTCAGCAAGTCATGCTACACCTGTGGAAAGAGACGCAGGGTTAACACTCCAGGTCAAAGAATCGTTGTAAAAATTGCTGAAGGTTTATTGACCCAAAACATTAGCTCTGTTTCTCTTTCCAGCGTGGCAGACTGAATGTTTCCAGCACTTTCTATTTTTATTTCAGATGCACCTGCAGGTTTTTGATCTTCAAGTATTGCAGAGCGCCTTCCCTTCTGTGGCTACACCCATCCAAGTCCTCTGCAGGAGGGTTCAGTGTGATCTCATCCTGCAGCAGGTTGCTACTTCCTCCATCCTTTCCTCATCCTCCAACTCCTCGTGGATCTAATCTTCAGCTGCTTGTCCGACAGCCCCAGCTGCAGACACTCATGACTTATTGTGTGCAGATCCCAGTTCTACACTATTCTCAAAGCGGCATGGTAGTGTAGCAGTTAGTGTAATGCTTTTACAGCGCCAGCGACCCGGGTTCAATTCCGGCCGCTGTCTGTTAGGAGTTTGTACATTCTCCGCGTGAGTGTGTGAGTTTCCTCTGGGTGCTCCGGTTTCCTCCCACATTCCAAAGACGTACGGGTTAGGAAGTTGTGGGCATGCTATGTTGGTGCCGGAAGCGTGGCGACACTTGCGGGCTGCCCCCAGAACACCCTACGCAAAAGATGCATTTCACTGTGTGTTTCGATGTACATGTGACTAATAAAGAAATCTTATCTTATCATGCATATTGTTGCTATCTAAATTAAGGGCTAAGAGACTGAAATCAAGTGACATTGAACTCAGCCTAGTGGAGGAATAGCAAGAAAACAGTCGTCACTGTTCATCACTGTTTTCTTGATGTTCCTCCCCTGCCTGATATGAAGACAGCACAACAGGGAGTGGTGGAACAGGGACTGGAAGAGCCGGAAGGGGTACACTCTCACACCACCTGCACCTTGAAAATCAAAAGGGATTGAATTCAGCAGGTAGTTTGATGGTTTCAGCCCTTCTTTAGTCACAGCCTGAATAACAAACATTCCAGTGATAGCCAACACTGTCCCCTCCAAGGGGTTTATAGATACAGATAAGCATCCCAGCTGCCCTTCCCTCTGTTTAACTCATTTTGCTTCTTATTCCACAAGAGAAATGGCAGATACATTATGGGCACTTAAGAGACTCTTAGATGGACACATGAATGATAGAAAAATAGGGGGCTATGTGGGAGGGAAGGGTTAGATAGATCTTAGAGCAGGATAAAATGTCGGCACAACATTGTGGGCTGAAGGGCCTGTACTGTGCTGTAGTGTTCTACGTTCCAGTGTCAGTGCACTCAGATGTGGTGATGTTTCTGTCCTGGTTGAATAGCTTTTAAGCTGAGTATTGTGCGTTAAGTGTGTGAAGGGGTGCTGGAGGATGTTAATGGCAGGGATGGGTCCTATTGATAAGGTTGTTGGCCAGTCACTTCTGGGGACTTGATGAAGTGAGCAGCATCTAAGACTGTAGCACTGTCTGGATACGGCATCTGAGGACAAACTTATGAGAAGCCTTTGAACTTACGGCACTGCATCCATATCTTCTGGGCTTGATTCCGAGAATTAACCTGCAGAGTTTCCTCCTCCTTACTTCTGAGGAGCTCGTGTTGGGAAGGTGTCATGGACTTCCACCATCAAGCACTGTGGTGTGATGTCCAAAATCGTTGGCGTTTTCTCCCTTTTGTATGATGACAGTTTTTTAATTTTTGCGTCCTCTTCAGTTGCAGAGATCATGACAGCATCTGCTGGAGCCTCAAGCTTTTTCCTGCAACATTTAAGTGACGCAGACTAGTTTTAAGTTATCCATGATGAAGGGTGGTGGTCACTCATGATATTGGTCTCTTGTGAAATCATTATAAAATGCAAGCCACATGAAATAGGTATGCTGTTGCATCGCAGTGAATGAGGCCAGGCTAATCATTACTCCTGTGGTTGTTGCTGGAACCTATGGAGTATATCCCTACCTGGAGTAAAATTATTCTTTAAACCCTCCATCCCTCTGCCAAAATGTATTATCTCTCATTTCCCTGTATGAAATTCCATCTGCCAATTGTCTGCCTATACAGCTGGCCCTCCCATGTCTCTTGCAGTTGATTAGTATCATCCTCACAGATTGCCACACCTCCGAATCTGGTATTATTCAGCAAATTTTGAATTTTTTCTCTGCATTCTAATACACAAATCATTAAGTATAAAGCAGCAGTCTTGATACTGATCCTGGGAAATACTACTATCTACCATCCATCCAGAAAACAGCCATTTACCATGACTTGACTTCTTTTCAATCTGGTGTACTGTGTTTGGTATTCACAATGTGGCCTTCTCTAGAATGTAGGAACCAAACACAGATTGGATGATTATTTGGTGGAACACCTGCATTCCATCCATAGGAGCAACCCTGAACTTTTGGTTTCCAGCCACTTTAATTCTCTGTCCTACTTCCACTCTGACCTATTTGTCAATGGTCACCTGCACTGTTACAATGAGGCATTATTGAACTTGAGGAGCAACACCTCTTCCTTCTGGGCACATTTCAGATTTCTGGCTTTAATATCAAGTTCTCCAACTTTAGGTATCTCACATTGTCTGTCTTCATCAGAATCAGCCAAGTCTGCTAAAGCCACCCATCTGTGAGATTGGCTCAGCTTTTCTCTCTCTGTTAGCACGTGTCCCACACCCCTGCTATTAGCAACATAACACAGACAAAGAAGTGCATTCATCCTCAAACTTCCCCCATTAACTCATTTGCTTAGCCTCACCCCATCATAAAGGAGCATGAGATATGCTCCACTGAAAATGCTTATGTAAATCTATATTTAATAGTATTATTCAAATATTAATTAATTCAATAGCATAGAAATTGGATTTGGTTTGCAAAGCTGTTGTTGCTTTTGTGCTGATGCCAAATCTAATCATCAGTTTAAAAAAAATCAATTAAAAAATTGGCTAAAAAGTTATTTAAAATATACTGTGGTTTATACCAAGATATACTGTATGTCCTAAAACAGGACTGACATGGTTTCCAATGTGACCACACTCAGTTTAGTGCAACTGCTGATACTGTGCTGTGTGTCAATGACAGAAGGGTGTCAACCCTTAAAGGTACATTCCCCATGGCAGCCTTACTCCAACAACACACACTATGGTTGCCATGGAAGAGATAGTAGTAGGGGAGAGGAAGAGAACTTCCAGATTCACACAATGCTCTTTTGAAGTCCTTGTGTAGGAGATTGGGGCCGGGGGGGGGGGATGGTGGGGGGGTCATGTGGGAGGGGGTATATCTTGCATGACACAGGGGTGGGAGGATGCTATTACTCACCAATGCCACTGTTGAAAAAGCTAAGTAGGTGGTGAATAGGACTGTGTGAGGAAGAAATGAAAAAAACAAAATTTGGACCAATGCCTGATGATATTTCATGACCTTGCCAAATATACTGAGGTCTGGACTAATAGAAATAGAGCTCCTTCATGTTGAAAGTTTTATGCGTGTATGCGCGCACGCACACACACACACATTTATTTTTGTAGCTTATAGTAATTTTTATTTGTTGCACTGTACTGCTGCTGCAAAACAACAAATTTCACGACATATGTCAGTGATAATAAACCTGATTCTGATTCAATGCTTTTCAATACATTTTAATTCCTGCTTTTTAAAGAAATGAGTTATTAAAGTTCCCACTCATCATTTAAGTCTAATAGAAATGATTCACTATGAATTGTATAATTTACATTATTGTTTCAATGGAAAGGTGAAAAAGCCAGGCAGTCATCATTGGGTATATATAATTTAATAGCAGTGACTCAATAACCTTGGATTACTTTCTGACATTTGTGCTTTTTACATCTTCTGAAGCAGGATTTTATGTCTATGTTTGAGGGATTTATATCTATTTTATACATATATAATATTATATGTATTGTGCATGTTTGTCTATACATGAGTATTATATTCAATTTCACTGAGTGAACAATTCTAGCATTGTTCATCCATCACTGGTATCTTAGTGAGGTGCCTTGAGGTGCTGCAGCCCATGTGGTGAAGCAGGCTGCACCAGGATTTTAGCTCAGTAGTTATAGTAATATTGCTCAAAAATTGGTTTCACCTGTTTTGGTGGAGTGTGCTAAACCATCATTCCGTCTGGTGATAATGCCCATTCAAAAGCCCTGAAAAATAATTATGAACTTGACTAAAAATATGTTTGAAACAGCATTGGGGTGACTTACACTAGAAGCATGTGGTAGAACAAGATCCCTGTGGTTCCAAATGGGACCAGGGTCAGTTGAATGTAGCTGCTCCCAATTTTGTTACACTACATTCACAGGAGGGTGTCAGCCCTTAAAGGCACACTGTCCATTGGCAGCCAGACACTAGCAACACATATTATAGTTGTCATGTTGGAGAGCAAGGTTGCCAGGGAGCTAGAGGAAGTTCCAAAATATATTGCGAGGGACTTAGCCATCTTATTTAGTGAAATTTATTTAGGACATAGGATTTAAGGTATAGGGAGGGAGGTGAGGGGGCACAGTGTTGCTGGGTGAGGGTGGGTGTTGAGGTTTGAAACCTGCTAGGGCCACTCTTAGAAGAGAGATGGATAGTGTTGGCCGGAGGTATGGAGGTATGGACACTTCCTAAGATGTGTCAAGGTGAATAACATATCACTGAAAAAACTGGTTTCTCTTGTAGACACATTTATCCACACACACACACACACACACACACACACACACACACACACACACACACACACACACACACACACAGAGTGATCCTGTTCAATGCATTTTAATTCCTGCTATTCAAAGAAATGGGTTTATTATTAAGGTTCCCACTCATCATTTAAGTCTACTAGAAATGATTCACTATGAATTGTATAGAGTCATAGCATCATAGAATCATACAGGCTCTTTGGCCCAACTGGTCCATGCCGACTGTGTTGCCCAGTGAACTAGTACCATCTGCCCGCACTTGGCCCATAGCCCTCTAAACCTCCTCTATCCATTTACTTATCTAGATGGCTTTTAAATGTTGCTAATGTGCCCGCCTCAACCACTATCTCTGGCAGCTCATTCCAAATACACACCACCCTTTGCATAAAGAAGCTGCTCCTGATGTCCCTTTTAAATCTCTCACCTCTGATCTTAAACCTATGCTCTCTTGTTTTCAGCACCCCCTCCCTGGGAAAAAGACTATGTGCTTTCACCATGTCTATGCCCTTCATGATCTTATATACCTCTATCAGGTCACCCTTCAATTTCCTATGTTCCATGGAATAAAGTCCTATTCTACGCAACCTCTCCTTGTAACTCAGGTCCCCAAGTCCAGGCAACATATCTCTTACCTGCATCTACCTATCACCACCTTGTGCCCACCCCACCTCCCCTCTTTTGTCCACCTATCACTGCTCTGCTTTTTCCTCCTGTATATTGGGCTTTCCCTTTTCCCATCTTCAGTCTGAAGATAAGATAAGATATCTTTATTAGTCACATGTACATCGAAACACACAGTGAAATACATCTTATTGCGTAGTGATTTGGCGCCAACGTAGCATGCTCACAACTTCCTAACCTGTACGCTTTTGGAATGTGGGAGGAAACCGGAGCATCCAGAGGAAACCCATGCAGACACAGGGAGAATGTACAAACTCCTTACAGACAGTGGCCGGATTTGAACCCGGGTCGAGGGTGCTGTAAAGCGTTATGCTAACCGCTACACTTCCGTGCCTGCCCTGGGCCTACTGTGCCTGCCCCGGGAGGAAGGATCCTGACTCAAAACGTTGACTGCCTGCTTTTCTCCACAGATGCTGTCTGGCTTGCTGAGATCCTCCAGTATCATTGTGTTTTTCTTCAAGTACAAGTGCAGTTATCTTCTGGTTTGCTTTTATAGTGTATCGGAATAAGACCACCTATTTTCGTCTCCCCAGAAGAGAAGGATGTAGAGGAAGAGCAACAGGAGGGGAGGCAGGAGGAGGAGTAGGAGGAAGAGATGGTGATGATGGTTAGGAGCACAGTGAGTGATTACACCTGACACCAGACAGCACCACCTCAGAGACTGGCACCACAAAGGATGAGAAGATTAGGTTAGAAGGATCCATGTCACAGGGAGATACATTCTGCACTTGTAGGCTACAGACTGGCATAAGGGAAATTGAATCTGGTAAACTGGGAAGTATGGAAGGCTGGTCTCACCAGTGATGGATTCCAATGTTGACTATGGTTGGGATGCTGTCGTGTCAAGGCAGATACCAATGCAACAAAGAAATGGCTGGCACATTGTTAGGTCTTCCAGGCCAGGCACAGGAGATGACAAGATGCATAGAGTTCATCTCTAAGTTGTCGGAGGATGTCGTCCAGAAACAGAAGGCCATGATCTCCATTCTCCTTCTCTTCCTGCTTCTGTGCAGTCTCACTCTGACCCTGCTAGACATCAGAGCTCTACCACATGGGAGCTTCAGGAACAGCAATATGCCACCAGGGAGCAGCAGCTTGATGTCCTCATTGGTCAGAGAGATGTCACACATGGGCTGATTATTGCCTTCAGGGAACCATGAGGCAAACCATGAGGAGTAAGGGGATGTTGACAGGAGCAACTAGCCATTTCGTGTGGACAGAGAAATGCATTGCCTCAACAGATTCCCCTCCTGCATGAGCAGAGGGGTGGCATGCATGAACAGAATTTATGTTTAATCTATGTTTTTCTTGTGGATGTTGTGTCTCTGATGCTACGTGCCTGTGATGCTGCTGTAAGTAAGTTTTTCATTGCACCTGTGCATACATGTACCTGTGCATATGACAATAAACTCGACTTTGACTGCTACAGGAGCAGGGATATGGCAATGGGAAGGTTTCTCTCCCATCTACCCCTACTCCTCTTTGTTGTCAGCAGCATCTTGCTCAGATTGCACAAGGAACTAACTCTGAGCAGAAGAGTGAAAGCATCAGGATTCCAAGCTGGAAGGTGTTGGCTGTCTCAGCTCTGGGTCTGGAGGTTGAAGCAATGGCAGAGCAGTCTGAAGTTCAGCAGATCATTGCACTGAGAGATCGTCTGGTGTGCAGATTCAGGACACTGACACCTCTCATCGGGGAACCATCACCTCCTACCATGGCCTCCCCAGGCAGCAAGCTCACTGCTGGATTGTGTGTGCAGAGGTTTATTTTCATAGGAAGTACAAGAAGAGTCAACAGAAACTACAGTTTCCAGCAGGGTTCAAGAAAAGAGAAATCTGAGAATGTAGGTACCCAAATCTTAAAGGCGGCAGGATACGTTGAGAAACCACAAGGGCCTTGGCTTAATTGACAGGCACAGTGCATGAAATAAAGGAATTTAGGCAAGATGTTTTAAGAATTACTGCTTCAGTCTCACCCTGCCTATTCGATTCGAAACCAAAAGGTTAGGATTGATGTTGAGACCTCAGAGAGGGTGCAGGATGGTACCAGGGAGGAATACCAGAGCTTTCCCGGAATAGAAAAGGTTAGTAGATACTTTCATGGAGGTGTTTAGAATCTTGAATGGTTTTGATAGATTAAAGGGGGAGAAACTGTTTCCAGTTGCACAGAATAAACACACTAGATGACAATAATTTAATCGGACTGACAAAGGAACCAGAGGCAACATAGGGAACAATTTTTCACGGTGGAGAAGGTTGGCTCAGATTTTGCTTATTCATGCCAGCAGTTCCAAACAGAAATGGCCATGGTTACCCACCTAACTGCTGGAAACATCGGGATTCCTGTGCTCATGCGGAGGTCTCGATTTTGTCAGCTGAGATCCGCTGATGGCTAACAGGCTACAGTCCACCACCGGACAATGCACGAGTCCAACAATGGAGTGGGAGCCTGATGGACTTCCTCAGCCTTAGCATTGGGGAAGAAAGGGAAGAGTAAAGTCACTTTTTTTAGTTGTTTCCAGTTGATTTTAATTTTTAAAATCTTTCAAATGATCATTTCCTTTTTTAAGAGACACAAGAGAGTGCAGATGGAGCAAAACAACAAACTGATGGATGTTCAGTGGGTCAGGCAGCACCTGTGGATGGAAGTGGACAGTCAATGTTTCGGGTCGAGACCCTTCATCTCCTCAAACATCGATTCCATCTTGTCCCCCCTCATCCAGACCCTCGCCAGCTACGTCTAGGACACTTTGCAAGCGCTCCTTCATTTTAACAACTTTCAATTCCCTGGCCACCACTGCCTCATTTTCACCATGGACGTCTAGTTCCTATGCACTTCCATCCCCCATCAGGAAGTCCTTAGGGGTCTCCGTCTCTTTCTGTTTCATTTTCTAATACTTTGTCCCTGACATTCAGCAACATTTCAATCAGTCACGCCGTCAAACCTTGACAGCTTTGACAGACATCAATGCTGGGGCAGGTGTTTGACTTTCCTCAAAGGTTCATAAAGGAATTTTGTGGCTGAAGCTTGCCCTTGCTTACCCACATCACCTGATTACATCATTTTAATTCTTAACACAGCTCAAATTATTGTCACTGAACTCTCTTTGGCGAGCAAAATCACCTCTATGGATCCACAGCTGGCTAAGGATAGGTAACGGGCCCCACTCAGGAAAATCCAAGCCTCTGTTCCTTGGAATATTACTGCCTGAAAGGATGCTGGAAGGTGGTGTGTAGAGCCATGGGGTCATATAGTAAGGAAACTGACCCACCGAGTTCAAATTGACCATCAAGCACCCATTTACACTAATCCTAAACTAATCCCAATTTATTATGTTCTATGTTCTATCCCCATCAATTCCCCTAGATTCTTCCATTCATCTACAGTCTAGGAGCAACTTGCAGTTGCTGATTAATGCATGAAAGGCCACATTTAAAACAGAACTTGATAAATACTTGAATAGAGAAATAACTTAGGGCTAAGTAGACACAGTGAGTGGACCGGTTTGATTACTTTCCCAATACAAGCACAATGGAATTTCATTTCTCCTTTTGAACTGTAATATTCTGGAACATTGTGAAATATTACCTGACTCTGGCACAGATTTTGAAGAAGCAAAGATGCCAAAGTAATAATCTTGATTATTTCTTCAATGTAGCAGAAAATGAAAGACTAAAATAGCAGACTGAGTGTGGTCTGAGTGAGAAGTACAAGATTCTGAACGAATACTTAGCAAGAAAGAAAGAATGACATAGGCACTGACAGTAAAGAAGGTGATGAGCATAGAAAGAAGGAGAAGACATAGTCAGAGATCCAAGAGACCGGCATCATTAAAAGTGGATAAGTCACCAGGCTCAGGCTCCTAAAAGGAGCAATACGAGATCTGAATATAATTTTCCAGTGCTGTTTGGCTATTAACATAGTGCAGGAGGACTAGAAGGTTGCTGAGGTGATTTCATGGTTTAAAAAGGGAAAATGTCAGAGACCAAATAATTACAGGGCAGTACATCAGCGACTTCTTGGAAAAGAATTCTGAGGGATGGCATAAACCAGCATTTTGGAGACACAGATTAATCAAGGATGGCCAACATGGATTTGTTACAAGAAGGTCATGTCTGACTGAATGAACTATGTTTTGTTTTAACGAAGTTAACAAGGAATGTTCCTCTCCCCTTATCTGTTTCCACCTATCACCTACCGGCCACTGTTTCAACCTCCCCCTCCACCTCCCCCACCCAGCTCCATCTGCCCATCATCTCCTGCTCATCTGGTTCCACCTATCACCTGCCAGCCTATGTCTCACCCCGCCCTCTCACTTCTATATATTTGCTATCGTAGAGGGAGGATGGAAGGTCTTAACCCAATAAGCCAACCATCCCTTTGCCTCCACAGATGCTCTTTGACTGCTGAGTTCTTCTAGCAGTTTATTTTTTGCTCCAGAATGTATAGCAACTGTGCTCCTTTTACAAGCTCGTTTGGTATGTGCCATTGAGGTTATTCATGGAGCCAAGAGAGAAGATCTTCCAAATATTCTGTTGCAGATTTGAAACATTACCTGTGTCTCTTTCCAGTGATGCTGCCTGACCTGCTAAATTTTTCCAGCATTTTCTGATTTTGTTTCAGATTTCCAGTATCTGCAGTTTGTTTGAATTTTCCAGATCATTACTCTGATCAGGATTAAAACTCGGGTCTTAGAGCTAAGATGGTAACATTTGGCTCAGGATGTCACTTAGTTCCTAAGCTAGTCACATCATTTGCACTTCATTTGAGTGGAAGGAACCAGGTTGCCTTTTGAGTGCTTTATATTACATGACTATTCCTGGAACTTGAATCAATTCAATCAAAAGTGCTGATGGAAATTTTAGTCCGAGCCAAGCTTTTGAAATAATTGATTTTCATTCAATTGTTTATGAGGACATTGTGGACATTTTAAATGAACTTACTAAACAATGTAATTGGGCATGATATTTGCCTATCTCATTTTTACTTGCTACAATTTTGGTGATTTGAATTAACAATGGAAAGTGTTTTTTACTTGCTGTCTGATCTCAAGCACAGCATTTAAATTGGTTCAAAAAGTACTTTATGAAATAGACCACATATGCAAACCTGAGGTGATTTTCCAGTTTTCACTCTATATTTAAAATTGGATTTTTTCTCGAAGTTTCCAATGAAAACCAAAAATATACTGCTCAAATACGAGAGGACATAGCTTTAAGGTGAGAGGGCTAAAGTTTAAAGGAGATGTGTGGGTAAGTTTTTCTACAGAGAGAGAGTGGTAGATGGCTGGAACTCACTGCCAGGGGTGGTGGTGGAAGCAGACATGAAAATGGTGTTTAAGAGACATTTAGACAGGCACATGAGCATGCAGGGAATGGAGGGATATGGATCATGTGCAAGCAGATAGGTTTAGTTTAATTTGGCATCAGGGTCAGCACAGACATTGTGGGCCGAAGGACCTGTTCCTGTGCTGAAGTGTTCTACATTCTATAAAACAAAACCCTCATCAATGCCTTTGTCATCTGTACACTTGACTATTTCAAAGCTCTACAAGTCAATCACCCAATGTCGCTACCCTAATAACAAAACACAATGAAATCCTTTGCTGTCCATATCCTAACACACCAAATCTCATTTACACATCACTCCTTTGCTCACTAAATAATGTCAGCAATGCATCTCATGCTAATTCCACTTCTTCCTTTTTGTGTCAGCCAAAGCTGAGTTGGTGGAATCAACATCAGTCCCCTCTCCCAGGCCAACGTCCCCAGTTATTCTCAGTTGGCTACATTGGGCAGACCTCGTCATCTGCACGGCTGACACCAGCTTCCTGAAACAGACATGTTATCTGAGCACCTCTCATGAGAGGAGATTACTGGGTAGGCAGAGAAAGAGACTTCAAGCTTCCTTGAAGTAGTGCAACATCCAAACTGACTCCAGGGATACTCTACCCCATGACTGCTCAAAATAGAGAAGGAGGATCTGTGATAGTAGTAAGAACCTCAAGGCCATGCATCAGGAGTGCACAGATGCCTGTGTAAGCACCTGCAGAAGCACACCACTTGACAAGCTACTCACCCATTCACCCCGACAGTCACCTCCTGTCCTGTGGAAGAGGCTGCAGTTCCCACATTGCCCTCATCAGCCACCTCAGCACCCTCAAAAGAAGCGGGGAAGTAAGTCATCTTCAATCCTGAGGGACTGCCAAAGAAGAGGAAGAAGAGAATTATTCTTGGTTCTGAGCCAGAAAGTTGCATATTCCCACTCTAGAGGCTTATGGGTTAACTCCATGTGATATCAAGAAGTAGCTTAGAGCACTGAATACAATAAAGGTTGTGGGACCAGACAATATCCCTAGTGTGTACTAAAGATTTGTGCTCCTGAACTAGCAGCATCTCTAGCTAAGCTGTTCCAGTATAGTTACAGCACTGGCATCTACTTGACAATGTAGAATGTTACCCACACATCGTGTTCACAAAAAAAGCATGACAAATCTAATCTGGCTAATTCATGTCCAATCAACCTAGTTTCAATTGTCAGCAAAGTGATGGAAGCCATTATTGACAATGCTATCAAATGGCACTTACTCATCAACAGCTTACTCATGAATGCCCCAGTTTGACTTTCTCCAGGACCACTTGGTTCCAGACCAAAGAGATGAATTCTAGAGGTGAGAGTCAGGACCCTTGAGATTAAGACAATACTTAACTGAGTCTGGCATCAAGGCACCCCAGGAAAACTGAGGTAAATGTGCTTCGGTGGGAAATCACTTGAACAGTTGAAGTCATAACTGTTGCACAAAGAAAGGTGGTTGCGGTTTTTAGAGGTCTATCACCCCAGCCCCAGGATATCACTTCAGGAGTTGCTCAGAGCAGAATCCCAACCATCTTCAGTTACTTCATTTCTACCCAGATATGGTTAGAAATAGGGATATTTGCTGGTGATTGCACAACATTCAGGCATGGGCTAAAAAGTGGCAAGTAACATTTGTTCTACAAAAGTGCCAGGCAATGACTATCTCCAACAGGGGAAATGAGAGTCTAACCACTTACCGTTAACGTTCAGTGGCATTATCCTTGCTGAACCCTCCACCCACCCACCCCCTCAACATGCTGGGGATTCAGCAATGATAATGCCTCTGAATGTTAAGGGTAGGTGGTTAGAAACTAAACTGGTTGAGTCATATTCATACTATGGCTACAAAAGCAGGACAGAGATTGGGTATCTTGCAGCAAGTGACTCGCATTCTAATCTGTCAGATCCTTTCCACCATCTCCAAGTCAGGAGCCTGGATGAGTACAGCTCCAACAACCCTCAAGAAGTTTGTTGCCATTTGGGATAAAGCATCCATTCTGTCCACCTGCTGCACAATAGCTGCAGTGTGTCCCATCGACAAGTGCACTGCCGTCACTTGCCTAGGTTATTCTGACAGCATCTCCAAGACCCACAACTCGCAACTGGGCAGGAACGGTAGTGTAGCGGTTAGCGTAATGCTTTACAGCGCCAGCGACCCGCGTTCAAATCTGGCCGCTGTCTGTAAGGAGTTTGTACGTTCTCCCCGTGTTTGCGTGGGTTTCCTCCGGGTGCTCCAGTTTCCTCCCACATTCCAAAGATGTACAGGTTAAGAAGTTGTGGGCATGCTGTGTTGGCGCCAGGAGCGTGGCGACACTTGCAGGCTGCCCCCAGAACACTCTACGCAAAAAGATGTATTTCACTGTGTGGTTTGATGTACATGTGACTAATAAAGATATCTTATTTTAACTTCTACCGGCAAGAAGGATGAGGGCAGCAGGTGCATGGGAACACCATTACCTGCATAATCCCCTCTAAATCATGCAATATCCTGGGAATATATTGTTGGTCCTTCATTGTCGCTGGGCTTAAATCCTGGAATTCCCTCTCCAACAACAGTAAGGAAGTAGTTTCACTCTAATGACTGCATAGATTCAAGAAGGTGCCTCTCTACCACTTTCTCAAGGGCAATTAGGATCAGCAATGAAGGTTGGCATTGCCAGCAACAATGAGATTTCAGAAGAAGGAATAAATAACAAAAAAGAATTGTGACGAACACACTGGTACAGAGCTGAGAAAATTTTGCTCTGTTGGAGTTCCCATTGTTTGGCCTGATGGTCCACCTATTCTTTCAGGTGGAAATAAAAGTTTCCATGGCACTGTTTGGTGAAGTGCAGGGGATTCTCCTTGATGTCTTAGATACTGTTGAATTCAGACTGCCTGTGCATCTCCAATTTCCTTCACATTGTTATGTCCCCAGCTGTCTGATTCCTGGAGTTCTCCCCCACCCTTTCTGAGACACAGGCCCTAATATCTCTTCAACTGGCGTGCTGTCAAATTTTGTGTTACATCAATCCTTTGAAGTGCCTTGATCATTTTACTAAGTTAAAAATACTAAATAAATGCAAATTGATGTTATAATTTATGATTTTTACCTGGAATCTTTAAGATATTTTATACCCCAGATAACTGTAAGAACATAAGAAATTAGAACAGGTGTGGCCATATAGTCTAATAGTCTCTGTTTAATGTTTTCATTATCTGATATCATTAACCTCCCACCTCATATGACCTGCCTTTTTACTCTTAGGATTTCAGGACCTGTATCATGGAATTTTTCGATATACTGCATTGCTTCAAAACATTGGGTGGCACTGTAGACTGTAGAATTTAAAGAGGCACAATTTTAAGTGCGTGACTGTAATTTAAACTCACCATTGAGTAACAGATGTTTTGTTTTCATTTTGTTTTATCAAGGAAAGGATGCACTATCTTTGTGTGTTTTGATTTGACCGTTGCATGGTTTTTGTTGCAGGGTTCAGCAGATTCTTACACGAGTAGGCCATCGGATTCTGATGTTTCCCTAGAGGAAGATAGAGATGGGATTCGGCGCGAGTCCGAACAGCAAGCAGCCGTGCAACTTGAAAGAGCCAAAGTAAGGGCAATGCTACCTGTGGCTGAACTTCACCTGCTTCAGATAAATTAAGGGAAGGGGAAAATACCGTTCCATTATAATGGACTAGATCCTGCTGAGTTTTGTCAGAGGTTTTGATCAGAACTAAATTTCTGGAATTTACTGAGTGGCAGATGGAGCCTGGATCCCATGTGGAGTCTAGCAGTTAGACTCAGTCTCACTGGGGTTTCCCAGCATTATGCTGCGGAATCCCCTCTCTGATTCTAAATAGGGCCTGTGACCCCATTGATTGGAATGTATATTCTAGGTCTGTAGATTAGGAGGCAAATTTATTTTAAATTATTTTGCTTTAGTTTATTGATTTTAATTGTTTATGTCTTTTTATAAACTTCAATGCAGATTTATTATTTTAAATCTTTTTAGAAAATTGTCCACTTTAATTTTAATACTTTTAAAATGTTTCTTAATGTGGGAGGCATCTAGTTGAGTGATACCCCAGCTAGTCCCTAGTCTTCCTGGGGTGGGAGGGTTAGTTGGGCTGGGGAGTGGAGTTCATGGAATTTGTTTAATTCTTATGTGATTATTTATCTAAAATAGCATCCAACAAAGAAGAGGTAATCTGGAGAATCAATTAAATGAAGGCAGAAGTTGGCCATAATTTTCTTCATAGGTTTTTAACATATTAAAAATTATATTACCACTAGAGGGTGGTGAATCTGTGGAATTTGTTGCCACAGAGGGCTGTGGAGGCCAAGTCATTGGGTGTATTTAAGGCAGAAATTGATAGGTTCTTGATTGGTAAGGGAGTAAAAGGCTATGGGGAGAAGGTATTGGTATTGGTTTATTATTGTCACTTGTATCAAGGTACAGTGAAAAACTTGTCTTGCATACCGTTCGTACAGATCAATTCATTACATAGTGCATTGAGGTAGTACAGGGTAAAAACAATAACAGAATACAAAGTAAGGTGTCACAGCTACAGGGAAGTGCAGTACAGGTAGACAATAAGGCACAAGGTCATAACAAGGTAGATTGTGAGGTCAAGAGTCCATCTCATCATATAAGGGAACCGTTCAATAGTCTTATCACAGTGGGATAGAAGCTGTCCTTGAGAACGATTGTGGCAAAAGTAATGAGTATAAATGCAGAGAGCAGCTTGCAATGAGTCACCACACTCTGGTGCCAGCTTGCTGAAAGTCAGGAGAATGGGATTGAAAAAAATATCAGCCATGATTGAATGGTGGAGCAGACTCAATGGGCCGAATGGCCTAACTCTGCTCCTATATCTTATGCTCTTATGTTGAAAAATTTTTCACTCTCATCCTTCCTCCCAAATGATTGACATGGTGACATTTCCTGGATGAATGCTTTCCAGGGATTGGGATCAGTTATGAGGCACACAGCCAAAAGGTTTCACCAAGGCTTTCCGTATCAGTCACCTGCAAAATGAAGGAAGAGATGTTTTCATTGCAGGCACAAAGAACCATAGAAATACTGTGAGGAAGCAGAGTAGAATGAAAGGGTGTGTCCTATTCACTGCTGACCCCAAAATTCAAGGCATAAATTCAAATGTTTGTGACCAACCAGGTATTTTGGTAAAGCAGAGCTTATATACCCATTATCTACAGCATTATTATGATTATATTAAAGGTGAACCCACTTTGAACTGACTTTAAGCTTACAATGTAAATGTAGCCTAACACACTCGGTTTATTTTCCAGACTAAACCTGTCGCATTTGCGGTAAGAACAAATGTCACTTACTGTGGCGCTCTGGATGAAGATGTACCAGTGCCAGGAACTGCCATCTCTTTTGATGCCAAAGACTTTCTACATATTAAAGAAGTAAGTTATTGAGACTCACTAACAGGAAATGGATTCTGTCATCCTTGGGTATTTAAACGGTATTAATCCCAAGCACACATCATTTTAGTTCTCACAGATCAGTGTGAAATCCTGTACAATCTTAGCCCATTTCAGTTTGGGCTAAGTGCCTGAAAATTAGTGGGTTTTTAATGTTGTTAGTCTTGAAACCATATCTGAACAAACATTGCTCAGGCTGTAGGAAGGGAATCTTCATGGACTGAAACAACATCCTGGAACTGACACATGAAAGCAGTGTTGTTCATATTCTACCATGCTCTGTACCAGACTTGAAATAATAGGTGTGAAAATAGATTGTTGGAGATATAAACCGAAAATGCCAGAAACAGGCAGCATCTGTGAAATGTTAAGAGGCAGAGAAGGTGGTGGGAGGATTGGATAGGGTAAGGGGAATATCTGTGATAGGGTGAGACAGGGCAAAAGGGTAAATGGGGATTATGCTTCTTTGTCTGTGTTGTGTCTTGCTAATTAACAGGGGTGTGGGGCATACCCAGCAGGTGAGGCCATACTAAGGGAGAGAGCAAAATTGAGCCAAAATCAGAGATGGATGAGTTATAGCAGAAATGGACAGTTCTGAGATGGATAGAAAGAGTGAGTTAACTAAAGTTGGAGAATTCGATATTGAGTCCAGTTAACAGTATTGTTGATGATTAGATAATGGATTAGATTCTGTAGGACTGAGGCTATTGAATACTGTTTTAATTCCAAGATTGAATGGGGTAATCAAGCTTTGTGAATTGAATTACTGTATCTCTGGGAACAAGATTAAAGCTTGTGTTTGAATATCCTTTTCCATCACAAATCTAAGAATATTGGAAACGGGAGAAGGCCAATTAACTTATTGAGCCTGCACCACCATTCAATAAGATGATATCCTCAACAACAATTCTTCACTCTGCCCCTATACTCCTTGACTTCCTTGTGGCTCAAATGTCTATCTGTCTCCACCTTGAATATATTCAATGATTCTGCCTCCAAGGTTCTTTGGGGGTAGAGAATTTCAAAGATTCATCAGCCTCCTGAGAGAAGAAATTCACATTTTCCTACGTTAAACTCCATCTGCAAAACTTCTTGCCCACTTACTTAACATGCCATTATCTTTTCTTAGGCTTTTTGAGTCCTCCTCACAACTTGCTGACCCACTCGTTTTTATATCTTCTGCACATTTGGTTTTGGTACACTTGGCCCCTTCATCCGAGTCATTAGTACAGATTGTGAATTGCTGAGGGCCCAGCATGGATCCCTATGGTGCTCCAGTGATTACTGATTGCCAATTGGAAAATGACCAAATTACCTGGCTCTGTGTTTTCTGTAAATTAGCTAATCCCCTATCTATGCCAAGATATTAATCCCAATCCCATGCAGTCTTTCCTTATACAGTGATCTTCAAAGTGGCACCTTATTGGATGCTTTCTAGAAATACAAATACATATTCTGGTTCCCCTTTATCAACCCTATGTGTTACATCCTCAAAGAACTCCAGAAAATTTACGAATATGATTTCCCTTTCATAAAACCATGAATGTCCTCTAAATGGCTTGTTATTACCTCCTTAACCATGGATTTACCAATAGAGTCTTAGAGTTTTACCACATAGAACAGGACCTTTGGCCCACTGCTTCTGTGCCAACCATCATGCCTGTCAAAACCAATCCAACTTGCCTGCATTGATTCCATATTGCCCCAAGCCCTGCTCATTCAAGTACATGTCAAAATGCCTCGTCAATGTTATTACTGTTCCTGCCTCCACCACTTCTTCTGGCAGCTCATTCCAGATACCAACTGCTCTTAGTGTGAAAAATTTACCCCTCATATCTCCTTTAAACCTCCTCCCTCTCACCTTAAACCTATGCCCTCTAGTTTTAGACACCCCTACCATGGGAAGTAGACACTGCCTAGCTGCCCTACCTATATCTCTCATCATTTTATGTACCTCAGTCATGTCACCTCTTGGCCTTCTTCACTTCAGAGAAAAGAGACACAGCTTATCCAATCTCTTTTGATAGCTCAAACCCTATAATCCACGTAACATCCTTGTGAATCTTTTCTGCACCCTCTCTGGCTTAACCATATTCTTCCTACAGTTTGGTGACCGGGAATGCATACAATTCTTCATTTGTAGCCAAACCAACATTTTGTACAACTTGTAACACAAAGTCCCAAGTCTTATACTTATTGCCTTGGTTGATGATGGCAAGCATGCCATATGCCTTCCTCACAACCCTTTTCCCATTTTCAGAGAACTATGTACCCCAAGGTCTCTCCGTTCCACAACAGTCCCCAGGGGCAACATTTTTTTTTTATATACTTTATTTATATAGCACAGTAACAGGCCCTTCCAGCCCAACGAGCCCGCGCCACCCAATTACATCTGTGTTAACCTACTAACCCGTATGTCTTTAGAATGTGGGAGGAAACCGGAGCACCCAGAAGAAACCCACGCAGACACGGGGAGAACATACAAACTCTTTACGGACAGTGGCCGGAATTGAACCCCAATCACTGGTGCTGTAATAGCATTATGGTAACTGCTACACTACTGTGCTGCCCCAATTTGCAATATTGTTTGCCCTTTCCTTCAATTTCACACCGTTCTTAGCCACGGATGGTGCATTCTTCTGGTGCTGCCTCTCTTTCACACCATGGTATTGGTTTATTATTGTCACTTGTACTGAGGTACAGTGAAAAACTTGTCTTGCATACCGATCGTACAGGTCAATTCATTACACAGTGAAGTTACATTGAGTTAGTACAGAGTACATTGAGGTAGTACAGGTAAGAACAATAACAGTACAGAGTAAAGTGTCGCAGCTACAGAGGAAATACAGTGCAATAAGGTGCAAGGTCACAACAAGGTAGATTGTGAGGTCAGAGTCCATCTCATCATTTAAGGGAACCGTTCAGTAGAGTCATCACAGTGGGATAGAAGCTGTCCTTAAGCCTGGTGGTACGTGCCCTCAGGCTGCTGTATCTTTGTGAAGAGGTTCTTGTATCGTGCCCTCAGGCTCCTGTATCTTCCTGTATTGTGAAGAGGGATTCAGCAGACTGAGCCTATATCTCTATAGTTCATAATGTGAGGTGATCTCTTTGAAACATATTGGCCGTGACAGGGTAAATAATGGAATGATGTTTCCTCTGGCTGGAGTGCCTAGGATCAAGGATTACAGTCTCAGAATTAGGGGCTATTCTGGACTGGTGAGAAAAAATTCACCATCCAGGTTATCTTCTCTTTACATTTTAATCTTCCCCCAACTACCAGGAATCAATTTTGCCAATGTTCAATGTACTCCCTCTATTGCAAGAATATCCTTCCCTCGGTAGAGACACCAGACATCTACATAATATTTCAGGTATGGTCTCATAATTATTTTTTATGTTCCAGTGTGGTCACCTTGTATTCTTCTAAATTTCACACAAGAGGCCTAGCCTGATATACTGTATAACTGTCATGCCAGGAACCTGTCTGGTGAGTCTCTGCTACATACACCCTTTAGAGTACATCTATCTTTTGTTTAGTAAGAAGACCAAAATTCTGCACAATATACCAGCTGTGGGCTCACTAAGGCCCTACTTAAGAGTATTAAGACATCTTTACTCATACATTCAAATCATTTTGCAATAAAGGTCAATACACCAGTTCATAATTGCCTGCATGTTAACTTTTAGTGACTTGGGTCCCTTTAAGCATCAATATTTCCAAATGTTTTATTATTTAAAAATATTTAGTGTTTCATCTACTGATGTGGATATTCTCACATTTTTCCACATTTTTAACCTATCCACTATTTTGTTACCCACTCACTTAACTTGTCTGTATCCTCCTGCATCCTCATCATTACTCATATTCCCATTCAGTTTCATGTCATCAGCAAAACTGAAAATGCTACATTTGGTCCCCTCAGCCAAATCATTGACTATGAATAGTTTGGGGCCAAGTGTCAATTCCTACAGTATCCTACTAGTCACTGGTTGCCAACCTGAGGAGGACCTGTTTGTTCCGACTTAGTTTTCTATCAGTTAACTGACCGTCGATCATCACAACCTTCAATTCTATGTGCTCTAAGGCTCACTAATTATTCTGGTAGTTTTTTCACTAATGCTAATTTCTTTTGCTTCCTCATTTGGATGGCATCCCTGGTTCTCCAATACCAATATAGCTTTAATTTCATCTACTTGCAAATGTCACAAAATAGCCCACCATTAGCTCATCCTGAGTCAGATTTTAAAATCGAGGAGCAAAATTTCATGAATCACTTCAACGTCAGAAACCAATGTCACAAATTTAAAGCAGACCATGTTTTAATGAACAGATAACTGGGTGTGTATTTCTTTCATTTTGCTTTTGCATTGCAAGTGGGAACATTTTTGGTATTCATAAAGAGTAGTCAGAGAGGAATAAACATAATTTAAGTTTTACCACAGTCAGTGATAGTTATTAAACATTTTAAAGCTGAAGACTTAAAAATTTTCATCTGCTTTAACAGAAGTACAACAATGACTGGTGGATAGGACGACTGGTGAAAGAGGGCTGTGAAATTGGATTCATTCCAAGCCCCCTCAAACTCGAGAACATCCGATTACAACGGGAACAGAAATCACGACAGGGACGTTTTTACAGTGGGTAAGGACCCAAAGTTTGGATTGCGAATTATATGCATTGGGCCAATTTCTGAAACTAATCTAGGGGTTTCAAAGTCAAAGTGGAGTTTGTTTTGTAATATACACAAGTACATGTATGCACAGGTGCAATGAAAAACTTACTTGCAGCAGCATTACAGACACATAGCATTAGAGACACAACATTCACAAGAAAACATAAATTATACAAAATTAAACAAGAAAGAACACAACTTGAACAAAAAAAATTAAAGTCCATTGTAGTGCAAAGTGACCAAAGTGGTCATAGTGTTGCTATACTGAGGGAGTGATTAGGGTTGTGCAGGTTGGTTCAAGACCTGAATGGTTGAAGGGAAGTTGCTGTTCTTGAACCTGATGGTGTGGGACTTCAGGCTTCTGTACTTGATACTTGATGGTAGCTGCAAGAAGATGGCATGGCCTGGATGGTGGGGATCTTTGATGAAAGACATTGCCTTCTTGAGGCAGTGCCTCATGTAGATACTTCCAGTGGTGGTGAAGGATGTTACATTGATTTATTGGGCTGAGTCCACTACTCTATGGAGCTCCTTATGTTTCCGCGCTTTCAAATTGCCATACCAGACCATGATGCAACCAGTCAGGATATTTTCAACAGTGCATCTGTAGAGTTTGTTAGAGCATTTAGTGACATGCCAAACCTCTTTAACCTTCTAAGAAAGTAACGACACTGGCACACCTTCCTTGTGATTGCATCTATGTGCTGGCCCAAAACAGACCATCCAATATATTGACAGGAATTTAAAGCTGCTGACTCTCTCCACTGCCAATTGTCACAAACCAGCAACAAAAGAAACACACTGAGCATGATTTAGTGTTAAAAACTATTTTATTAATCACTACTTATGATAATACGTAAAATAAAAGTAAAAATGTTAGTATGTTAGAATTCAAAAATGTTAAACCTCGAACGTTAACCCCAAAACTAAACTCTTCGTGTGTGTGTGTGTGTGTGTGTGACAAAGTCCAAAACTCCCAGTTCCTGAATGGTTCTTAAAGTTCAGTTCCGCAAGCCATAAGGTGAAACATGAGCAAGGGCTTCTTCAACAACCACCGTTGTCTGAAGATAAGATGTAGATGTAGAAAAACATAGAGAGAGTACATACGAAATCCAAATGTTCCACGATGGAACCCAAACGACACTTCAGTGTTTACTCGGTAGTGACTTCCTCACCCCGAAAAGCATCCGAACCGTGGTCGTCCACATACAAATACCTGTTTCCTTCTACAGGTCAGCAACAAAGTGAACTCCACCGGATTACTTCCAACTTCCATACATGGATTTCAGTGGCAAACACAGTTATTGTTTCTCATCCATCGATAGAGAAAACAAGCAGACTGGTGTCTCTCTCCCTTCTCTCTCTCTCCTTCTTCTTCTTCTGACTTCTTCAACAACGTCATTACGTCCTTTATCTTCTATTGACGTAAGCACGCCCCACACACACATACACACACACTCTCTATCTTAAAGGGACTTTCACTGAGTCCGTAACACAATCCACTAATGTAGACTGGCGTATGTTCGCCCTCCTTCCCCTTCCTGAAGTCAACAATCAGTTCTTTAGTTTTACTGACATTGTGAGAGGTTGTTGTTGCAGCACCACTTAACCAGGTGTCCTGTCTCGCTCCTGTACGCTGACTCTTCACCTCCTGTGATTCGTCCAACAACAGTGGTGTCGTCAGCAAATTTGTATATGGGTGGTCTGCTACTCGTGCTGAAACCAAGCACATAGAGTTGCAGTGGATGATTTAGTTTGTGCCCTCATACTTGTTAACTGTGGAAGGGTTGTTTGAACACTGGCGGGGCTTTACATTGAATGATAGTACAGGAAGTCCCTGGGTTACGAATGAGTTCCGTTTCTGAGACTGTTCGTAACCCGATTTTGTATGTAACTAGGAACAGTGTCTGTGCATGCGCACTTGGGCCGGAAATCGCGGCCGCGTGCGCGCACTTGGGCCGGGGATTGTGGCCGCACATGGCCCCAGCCACACATACGCACTTGGCCCAGGGTTCCCCGGCCGTGTATGCACACATGGCCCGGGGTTGGGCCAAAGAAGGTGTACCGCTGCCGTGGTAGGATCAGGGGCCGGGCTCGCTTACGAACCGACCTTCGTGGTCGGTTCGTAAGTACGGGCATTCGTAAGTCAGGGACTTCCTGTATTCAACAGAGGTTTTGAACCTTGCGATGAACAGAAGTCAATTTAGGAAAACATTGCTGAGGCATCACAGATATCTCAGGGCAGCTATTTATTTTTACAGAGGTTCTCCTGCCTGTAAGTATGGCTGAAGAGCTGTGGAAATGTTATGTGAGTGGATATGTTGAGTTCTTTGGATTTGCACAAGTTGAGCCTATTGGGGATAAACACTCCTTCCAGTCTAAGAACAGTTTGTTACTGAGATGATGATGATGATATGTCTTTATTGGTCACATGTACATCAAAACATACAGTGAAATGCACCTTTTGCGTAGAATGTTTTGGGGGCAGCCCGCAAGTGTCGCCACACTTCTGGCATCAACATAGCATGCCCACAACTTCCTAACCTGTGCGTCTTTGGAATGTGGGAGGAAAATTGTGCACCCAGAGGAAACCCACACAAACATGGGGAGAACGTACAAACTCCTTACAGACAGCGGCAGGAATTGAACATGGTAGTGTAGCGATTAATGTAATGCTGTAATAGCATTATGCTAACCGCTACACTACTGTGCCTATGATGGTGGTGGCAGGGTTTGAGAGGCAGGATGCTGTCTGCGTGGTGAAAGTGGATTGAAATTCACAAGCTAGCAGTTTCTTCGGCCTTAGGCTAGATGCTTCTAGCTGTTGGTATTCTAGGAGGAATGAAGCAAGCTGATGTAGAAAATAGTGAATTTGAGGACTAACTGATTTCAAGTCCTGCAATTCATCAACAAGACACTATCCTTGCCTGTTTGTCCCCTGACAATATTTACAAAGTAGTTTCGATACTTCCATTAAAAATAACGTTATGCAGTTGACCCTCCTGTTTTTAACCTTCCATTATTTAAGGTCTCATATTTAGTTAGTCTCTACATTTACATAAATACTGCAAATACTGCATAAATCCTATAATAAATACTAGAATTATAGGAAATTTATAACATGGAAAGAGGCCATTTGGCTCATTATGCCCATGATGGACAAAAAGAAACCACCTAATCTAATCCTATTTTCTATCTCTTGATCTGTAGACCTGAAGATTGCAGATCTCCAAGTACAAATTCAGACACTTTTTCAATGTAGTGACGGTTTCTGCCTCTACGGGCAGTGAAATTCAGACCGCATCACTCTTCTAGGTGATTTTTTTTCCTCGTTTCCCCTCAGAAACTTCTTCCAATTACCTTAAATCGGTGCCCTTACTTTTTGATCGCTCAGCTAAGGGAAATAGGTCCTTCCTATTTACTCTGTCTCAGTCCCTCATCATTTTAGACAGGTCAAATAAGGCTCCTTTCAGCGTCCAATGTTCTAAAGTAAACAATCCCAGCCCATCTGATCCTGTAAATTTGTAAATGGTCAGCACAGACAACAGCCCATGTTTTCTATGCTGACCACTATGCTCAATGAAGTTAAAACTATTTCCCTGCATTTGATCCATATCCCTCTATTCCCTGCATATTCATGTGCTTGCCTAAATAGCTCTTAAATGCCACTGTTGTATCTGCTTCCACCACCACCCCTGGCAGTGCATTCCAGGCACCTACCACTCTCTGTGGAAATAAACTTACTCCGCACATCAGCTTTAAACTTTCCCCCTCTTAGCATAAAGATCTGTCCTTTCACATTTGACGTTTCTACCCTGGGAAAAAGACTCTGACTGTCGACCCATCTATGCCTCTCATAATTTTATAAACTCTACCAGGTCTCCCCTCAGCCTCCAATGCTCCTGAGAAGCATCTCTTGGGCCGTAAATACACTAAGGTTCCATGAACCAATGATTTGTATTCAGTGTTTATCATGCAGAGCATCTTGGCTCTTTTGTGTTACTGCTTGTGACTATTCTATACTGCTTTACTCTCTCTGCACTCATGACTGTGTGGCTAGGCACAGCTCAAAAGCCATCGGTAAATTTGCCGATGACCTCACTGTTGTTGGCAGAATCTCAGATGGTGATGAGGAGGTGTACAGGAGTGAGGTAGATTGGCTGGTTGTGTGGTGTCGCAACAACAACCTCACACTCAACATCAGCAAGACTAAGGAATTGATTGTGGACTTCAGGAAGCGGAAGTTGGGAGAACACATACTGTACCAGTCCTCATTGAGAGATTAGCGGTAGAAAAGGTTGCATCACCGCCTGGTATGGAGACTCCAATGTGCAGGAGCAAAAGAGGCTGCAAAGGGTTGTAGACTCAGCCAACTCCATCATGGACTCAAACCTTTGCATCACTACCATCAGGGAGGAGGTACAAGAGCCTGAAGACCTACACTCAATGATTCAGGAACAACTTCTTCCTCTCCGTTATCAGATCTCTGAACGGTCCATGACCCCGTGAACATTATCTCGTTATTCATTTATTTTAGTAACTTATAGTAATTTTTATGTCTTTATGTCTTGCACTGAACTGCTGCCGCAAAACAACAAATTTCACGACATACGTCAGTGATAATAAACCTGATTGTGATTCTGATATTGTGGGTGTTTTATGCAATTATTGCATTCCGAAGCTGCACTGAAATGAGATTTTTTTTTGGTTGTGAAACTCCCAAAGGATATCATTAGCTGGGAAATAGAACACTTTTCCATCTTGAGCACTCTCTGATTAGATTTCCAGATAAAATGATACACAGGCTAAGCATCGTATAAAGCTTCCTCTATTCTATACCAATGATGTATCCTAACTTATTCCCTTGACAGAGCTAAGGTCAATCTTTAAGCACTTTGTGGTTGTTACAGTTTCTTTCTTCCTTTACCTTTTCTAGAGGTGGGCTTTACTTTTGTAGACAGGCCTCTCGCCTCTCAGATAGCTTGCAGTGAGTTCAAGACTCGCTCTGGAGACTCGCTTACATAACCTCCAGTACAATCCCATGGAATGAGCCATGTTAAGGAATCAAGGCTTGCTGAAGGACCTTTACAGCACAGAAAAAGGGCAACTATGTGACTATAAGCTCCATGTTCACTGCCATATTTATAATGTTGTTTAAAAAAAAGAGTTACCCATTTCAACTCTTGGTTCAAGCAGTCCTAAAGTAATCCCATTGCCCATCTTTTCATATTCCCTTATAACACAGAAGGATATAATTCATTCTACTGAGTATATTGCTGGCACTCAGAGCAATACCATCAGTCCCATTCCTTCACTTATTGCCCTGTATCCCATTCCCTC